>NC_037685.1:72558244-72751383 GCF_003255815.1 Theropithecus gelada
TGCACAGCACGGGGACCTTGGGCCCCGCCCATGAAACCATTTTTTTCTTCTAGACCTCTAGGTCTGTGATGGGAGAGGCTGCTGTAAACGTCTCTGACACGCCCTGGAGACGTTTTTCCCCATTGTCTTGGGGATTAACATTCGGTTCCTCCTTACTTATGCAAATATCTGCAGCTGGCCCGAATTTCTCCTTAGAAAATGGGATTTTCTTTCCTATCACATTGTAAGGTTGCAAATTTTCCAAACTTTTATGTTCTGCTTCCCTTATAAAACTGAATGCCTTTAACAGCAACCAAGTCAACTCTTGAATGCTCTGCTGCTTAGAAATCTCTTCTGTCAGATACACTAAATCATCTCTCTCAAGTTCAAAGTTCCACAAATCTCTAGGGCAGGGGTAAAATGCAGCCAGTCTCTTTGCTAAAACGTAACAAGAGTCACCTTTGCTCTAGTTCCCAACAAGTTCCTCATCTCCATCTGAGACCACCTCAGCCTGGATTTCATTGTGCAGTCATTATCAGTATTTTTGTCAAAGCCATTCAAGTCTCTAGGAAGTTCCAAACTTTCCCACATTTTCCTGTCTTCTTCTGAGCCCTCCAAACTGTTCCAACTTCTGCCTGTTACCCAGTTCCAAAGTCACTTCCATATTTTCAGTTATCTTTTCACCCACTCCTGGTACCAATTTACTGTATTAGTTCATTTTCACACTGCTGATAAAGACATGCCCAAGACTGTGTTAGATATGGGTTCTAAATTTCTTTTCAAGGAATCAGTATGTCGGTATGTTCAATTCTTTGTCTTCTACTTTTAAACTTAACTTCCCTGTAAAACAACCTTTTTCGATTACCTGCTCCACCCTGACTCATTCTGATCACCTGCCTCACCCTGAATCATTCCAATCACCTGCTCCACCCTGACTCAGTCCGATTACCTGCTCTACCCTGATTCATTCTGATCACCTGTCCCACCCTAATGCATTCCAATCACCTGCTCCACCCTTACTCATTCCGATCAACTGCTCCACCCTGAGTCATTCCAATTACCTGCTCCACCCTGACTCATTCTGATCACCTGCCTCACCCTGACTTATTCCGATCAACTGCTCCACCCTGACTCATTCCAATCACCTGCTCCACCCTGACTCATTCTGATCACCTGTCCCACCCTGACTCAGTCCAATTACCTGCTCCTCATTCCAATCACCTGCTCCACCCTGACTCATTCCGATTGCTACCTGCTCTGCCCTGACTCCTGCCAAAGCACTCAGCCCATCATTTTCTTTAAATTAGCCAGTTGGAATTAGCTTAGCCTGTGCAATCTAACCCTAGCTAATAGGGGAACACACAACAGCAGGGGCCATGTGCATCAGGAATAAGAACCCCTTTCCCTCCCTTGTCCAAGTGTGCACCCTTCTATAGAAGTACCTTGGCTTGCTGAGAATTAAAAGAAAATTTTATATTCAAGTGCTACTTCTTTTGCGGCACTGAAACTTTATATATAAAAACTGGGAAGAAAAAGAGGTTTAATTGAATAATGACAGAAGGTGAAAGGCACTTCCTACATGGTAGCAGCAAGAGAAAAATGAGGAAGATACAAAAGCAGAAACCCTTTATAAATACCGTAAGATCTTATGAGATTTGCTGACTACCACGAGAACAGTATGGAGGTAACCACCCACATGATTCAAATTATCTCCCATGGGGTCCCTCCTACAACACATGGAAATTATGGGAGTACAGTTTAAGATGAGATTTGGGTGGGGACACAGAGTCAAACCATATCGGATGTCATGCCTCAGGAAGCCTCTCCTGTGAAATGCTTAGCTTGAAGTGTGCTTCCTCTCCCTTGCCAGGCAGTGAGGTTCTAGATGCAGGTTCTTGGATCCCCTCATGTATCTATATAGACCCCTCAACATCCTCGCTGTGGCCATGGGAGGGGCTCACTAGTTCTTCATGGCATGAGTGGACTTGTGGTTTTTCAGGGACGGATTACTATTGGTGGGGATTTTCCATTCCCTCCTTTCTGCAGCCCAGGATGACCTTGGTTGCAGAAAGTATCTACAAGCAGAGGCTGGGGAGGGGAAGAGAGTGGGACCGGCTGCAGCCATCATACTGCCTCTGGGAAGGCTAATCATTTGGTGATGTGTTTGGATTTCCATGCTTTCAGCCTTTTTGTTTGGATTCTCCATGCTTTTAGCTTTTTTTTCTCCTATTATGGATAAAACCAAATTCTCCAGGCTTTGAGAGAAACTTGGAAGTGGTTGTCAGAGGTTGTGTCTTCAGGAGTGGAATGGATTCGGATTCTGCTGGGAAAATTTGCCAAGGCCAGTCTGTCAGGGTGGACATTGAGGGACAGCCATTGAGACCCACAGCAGGTGTACGGGAGTGGTTGCCAAACTGTGTGCAGCATAGTCACCAAATTGGATGGGGAATATCTCCCCCAGGGTATTCTTATGTAGCTCAGGCCTCCATCCATATTCTGAGGAGCACTGCTCGGGCATCAGATTCTCTTGAAGTAGCAAGAACACCCAGAGGGCACTGACTTTTCCATATGCTTACCCCATGTTGGCCTGCCTTCTGTCTACTGTAGCACAGAATCCTTAAATCATCCATTAGGAAAAGATTGTCTATGCTGAGCAAACAAGGTTCAATGAGGTTGAGAAACTTGCCCAGATTCAGACAATAAGTGGCGAGCCTGAGATTCAAACCCGTGCTGGGCCGCCTCTCCAGGCCAGGCTCTTTCCTTTAGTGCACACGCCAGTGTTACAGACAATTGTTTCCCAAAAGGAGGGACCCATGCTTAGTGGCATGGGGACCTGGCCCTAAGTCACATGAAATCGCTTAGTGAGACACGCATCCTTTCCAATTCCCTCTTTCAATCCTTTTCACTGAAAATATCTTAGTTTGGTGATAGTATATCCCTAACGCCTCCGTAACTATTGTTGATCCCCCTTTTTAACAAAGGAATTAGGCCTTCCACAGTCATTTGTAACTGTAACTAAAATCTTACAGTGTTTTTTTTGCTCTTCTCACTGCAACCTGCACCTCCCAGGCTCAAGTAATCCTCCCATTTTGGCCTCCCAAGTAGCTGGGACCACAGGCGCATGCCATCATGCCTGGTGAATTTTTGTATTTTTTGGGTAGAGACAGGGTTTTGCCATGTTGCCCAGGCTGGTCTTGAACTCCTGGGCTCAAGTGATCTCCCCACCTTGGTCTCCCAAAATGCTGGGATTACAGGCATGAGCCACCACCCCCGCCACAGTGTTGTTGTTTTTTAGTATTTATATTCTCTTCTTTTTATGGCATATTATATTCATTTTACATTTAGAGTAGCGCTAGAAAGTTTTCTTCAAAATATTTTTTACATGAAAAAGATCAGTTGGATTGAGGAAAAATTAGGTAAATGAAAGTATAAGTTCAACCAATAGTGCTGGGTTAACTAGATAACCACATGTAAAGGAATGAAGTTAGATTCTTTCCTCATATCACACATAAAAATTAACTCAAAATTAGATCCAAATATATGAGCTAAAACTATTATGACTCATAGAAGAAAACATAGGAGTAAATTTCAAGACCTTGGGTTAGGCAACAGTTTCTCACATATGAAACACAAACAACAAAAATGTATACATTGGATTTCATCAAAAGTAAGACTTCTGTGGTGCAAATGATCCTGTTTTAGTTCGTTCTCACACTGCTATAAAGAACTACCTGAGGCTGGGTAATTTATATAGAAAAAAGTTTTAATTGACTCACAGTTTCACAGAGCTGGGGAGGCCTCAGGAAACTTACAATCATGATGGAAGGCAAAGGAGAAGCAAGGCACATCTTACATGGCAGCAGGAGAGAGAGAGAGAGAGAGAGAGAGAGAGAGAGAGAGAGAAAGCAAGGGGGGGGGACTGCCATACACTTTTAAACCATCAGATCTTGTGAGAACCCATTCACTATCATGAGAACAGCATGGGGGAAATCACTATCATGATCCAATCACTTCCCACCAGGTCCCTCTCCTGACACATGGGGATTACAGTTTGAGATGAGATTTGGGTGGAGACACAGAGCCAAACCTTATCAGATACCATCAAGAAAATGAAAAGGCAACCCATAGCTATGTATCTAATATGGGACCTGTACTCCAAATATATAAATAATTCTTACAACTCAATAATAAAAAGAAAAATAACTCAATTAACAAATGGACAAAGGCTGGGCATGGTAGTTCATGCCTGTAATCCCAGCACTTTGGGAGGCTGAGGCTGGTGGATCACGAGGTCAGGAGTTTGAAACCAGCCTGGCCAGCATGAAGAAACCCCATCTCTACTAAAAATACAAAAAATTAGGTGGGCATGGTGGTGCGCATCTGTAATCCCAGCTACTCAGGAGGTTGAGGCAGGAGAATCACTTGAACCTGGGAGGTGGAGGTTGCAGTGAGCCAAGATAGCGCCATTGCACTCCAGCCTAGGTGACAGAGCAAGACTGCATCTCAAAAAACAAACAAACAACAACAAAAAACAAATAGACAAAGGATCGGAACAGATATTTCTCCAAAGAAGATAGATATACAAAAGACTAATCAATAATCATATTAAAAGATGCTTGATGTCATCAATCATCAGGGAAATAAATGAAAACCACAATGAGATGCCACCTCACAACAACCAGGATGGCTACAATAAAAAAGACAAATAATAATAAGTATTGGCAAAGCTGTGGAGGAACTGGAACCTTACACATTGCTGGTGGGAATGTAAAATGGTGCAGCCACTTTGACAAACAGTTTGGCAGTTCCACAAAATGTTAGTCAAAGAGTGATCATTTAACCTAGTAAATGCACTCCTAGTGAAATGAAACATATGTTCACATAAAAAGTTGAACACAAATGTTTATAGCAGCATTATTCATAATAACCACACAGTGGAAATAACACAAGTTTCCAACACCTGATGGATGGATAAATAAAACGTGGTATATCCATATAATAGAATATTATTTGGCAATAAAAAGGAATGAAGTACTGATACATGCTAAAATATGGATGTTATTTAAGTGAAAGAAGCCAGTTACAAATCATATGAATCATTTGTATGAAATATCCACAATAGGGAAATCTATGGAGACAAAAGTAGATTAGGCAAATCTACGGAGACAAAAGTAGATTAATCATTCCTCAGAGTTGAGGGGTGTGTGTGTATAGAGCGGGGTGTGAAGAATGGGAAGCAGCTGCTAATGATCCGAACTTTCTTCTGTGGGGAATACAAATGTTCTAAAATTAGATTATGGGCTGGGCAAGGTGGCTAACGCCTGTAATCCCAGCACTTTGGGAGGCCAAGGCAGGTGGATCGCTTGATCCCAGGAGTTCAAGATCAGCCTGGGCAATGTGGCAAAACCTTGTTTCTACAAAAAATATAAATATCAGCCTGGCATGATGGTACAAGCCTGTAGCCCCAGCTATTCAGGAGGCTGAGGTGGAAGAATCGCTTGAGCCCAGGAGGTCAAGGCTGTAGTAAGTTGTGAAGGTGCCACTGTACTCCAGGCTGGGTGACAGAGTGATACCCTGTCTCACAAATAAATAAAATAAGGTAAAACTAGATTATGGTGAAGGTTGCAGAACTCTGTGAATATGCTAAAAAACATTGAATTGTGCACTTTAAATGGGTGAGTTCTATCTTAATACAGCTGTTAAAATAAAAGTACTAAGCAGATATAATGAAGCTCATGAAGAGAGTACAGAAGTGCCCAAAATGCTGGGAAACTCTGAATTGGAGCGTAACATTCCTCAGGGCATCTCATGTACCTCTCTAGAGACAAACTGTCTGTATGTGTTTCCTTTCTATTCTCTGTCGTGTTACTCACAGTCACAAGTAAATCAATCCAATTTTGGCCTAGACTGGTAGCTGTATTACTCAATCAGATTAAAAATATAAGAGCAAAATATAGGTTGGCTTATGAAATGAGTGGTAGAGGTGCTGATGGATGCTAAAAGAAGGAATCTAAAATACACGCTGGGCCACTGCCCGAATGGAAGGAGGGAATTTACGTCATGAAAGAGGTTCATGTACCACTTCACGCTCCGAGTGTTCCCATCTGTAAACACAGAGCCGATCTGCTTCTCACCATGCGCAGAGACAAACAGAAGCAGTGGGGGCTGGCCACATGCCTGGCACCCTCGAGTATCTCCGAAAATCCATGTGCCTAAGAGAGTTTTTTTTTTTTTTCTCTTGAGATGAAGTCTTGCTTGTCCAGGCTGGAGTGCAGTGGCATGAACTTGGCTCACCGCAACCTCTGCCTCCCAGGTTCAAGCAATTCTCCCGTCTCAGCCTCCTGAGTAGCTGGGATTACAGGCGCACTCCACCATGCCTGGCTAAGTTTTGTATTTTCAGTAGAGACGGGGTTTCACCATGTTGGTCAGGCTGGTCTTGAACTCGTGACCTCAGGTGATCCACCAGCCTTGGCCTCCCAAAGTGCTGGGATTACAGGTGTGAGTCACCACGCTGGGCCAAGAGAGTTTTTGAAGAGTTGGTGCCAATGTATTACTGAGTGGTCACAGTCCCTTCCATATATATATATATATATATATAAAAATATATGTAAAATATTATATATATAAAATATTATACATAATATAAAATATTATATATAATATATATATTTAAAAGAATGGTTTCAGCACAAAAATCAGTACACTGGGGTCGTATGTATAAGAAATGCTAGCATATTAAGTAGGAAGCTTTCTTAAATAGTCAAGCTTTCTTGGGGTGCCTGGCTGGGACTCCCTGCCTCGTCTTTGGGAACTGTTTAGATCATGCACTCTGCCTCTCATTATGATGAGCAGCAAGCCTGGTGACCCCACCTCCCTGGCCACAACTGATTCCACCAGGGGGAGCTCTCTGGTCCACATTGGGCCAATCACACCCACTTTCCAGGAATCTGGGATTGGGATTTAAAGGTAATCAATTCCTTAAAATATTTTTGGGGTTACTTTTAAACTTTTTCATTGTAAGCATATAGGATTAATAGCAAAAGAGGTGATTTCCTGGGTTCCACATATACTTACATTTTAAAATATAATAATGACATCACTCTTTTATCCATATCCAGTGGAGTCTCAATTCATCCATTAAATCCACCCATTCATCATCCATTAAAAAAAACAAAAACAAGCGCTTTATTAACAGCAGGACATTTTAATTTCCATGTAATTGTATAATTTTGAGTGATTTTCTTACTATTGATTTCTATTTTTACTGTGCTGCGATCTGAGAATGTGGTTGGTATGATTTCAGTTTTTTTGAATTACAATAGGACATGTTACATAATTTTTTCTCCTTAAACCTATAGTTCCACTCCAAATTCTCCATTTGTTTAATTGATCACAATTACAAGATTCTCCAGAATGAAAATTCCTATGTAAACTGAAATTAGAAATTCAAAAATTTTCAGTAGCCATAAGACTCTAAGCATGTTAAAAGCAAATACTACATATTTTCATAAATATTCAATATAAAAGTAAAATATTATTGGCCTTTTAAACTTTTAGTTCATGTATCCAATGATTAAATATTACATACTGATGACTATCACTCATTCCTATTATCTCTATTTTTACAGAGATATAGCTGTAATCAATATATAAATTAACTTTATTCCAGTAAATATGCACAAAAGGTAACTATAGGAGATGATGACTATGCTAATTTACTTGACGGTACTAACCACTTTATTATATCAAACACCCCATGTTGTCAAACTTAAATATCTGCAATAAAAAATTTTTAAGTATATATTAAAAAGCAATCAATCAATAAAAAGTCAAGCAGAGAAGATTAGAAGTAATTTGTATATCAATATCATTCAATAATGTAAAACTTTTCTGAGTTTTATGCCAAAAATTATGGAGTGATGTCCATCGAATGCCTTTTTAATTATCTATCTGTGGACAACTTGAGTAGCGCCTTCTTCAATTTTGATATAAGCAATGAAGTGGATGTGACCTGACTTGCCTGGTAGCCGAGGCTTCAGTGCCCCACCCACCCCCTATTGGCAGTGTTCATATCAGGACATGCTAGGGGGTGTCTGACTGTAAATACACATGTCTGTCCCCGGGAGAGAGTCTGCTTTGCCTGAGTGTGAGGAAGATGAGTGGCAGGGAGGTAATGCCTTGGGACCAGTCCTCGGTGGATGATGAGGGAGATCTGGAGGATGAACACCCCAGCTTCCCAGCCTGTCAGGTGGAATAGCCCTGAGTGCTCCACAGCAGCTCCCAGAGTCTCCTACCTGAGCTTAGGCCCAGCCTCTCAGTGGTAATGTGCTCAGGAAGGCACTCTGTGCCAGCTTCCTTCTCTTCACAATCACTTCCGGCTCCCCTCTGGTGCCTCCTAGTTATCCACTTAGGGTGTCCTCAACTCTGTGGGATGACTTGCCTGCGGAAAGGGGCTACCCACTTGGGGTCTCCTGAGAGGTGTTCTGTCCCCCAGTGAAGCTCCTCTCTGCCTTCCTTACCCTCCAGTTGTCTGCATATCTCATTCTTCCTAGATGTGGGACAAGAACTCAGGACCCACCGAGTGGATAACTAGTTCCCACAGCTGGTAGTCCCAACATTTTCTGAGTCTGGCTGAGTCCAGGGTTTTTATAGGCTCAGAAGGGAGGAAGTGCATGCTGATTAGTCCATGGGTGGCCATGGGTGGGCCTGGAAAAAGCACCATAAGTTCTCACTTGCAGCGGCAGACTCCACCTGGAACTGGCAGCCCGGCCGCCAGGCTGCAGGCCTTTCCCAGCTTGAAGGTGGGGTTTCTGCAGGGACCCACTCCTTTCTGCCCAGGAACCTGTCTGCCTCCTGCCATCAACATGCCCTCCATGTCACCCAGGCTATTTGTGTTGAGAGGCGCCTACAGGCTTTCACAGAGCTGCCCCCAGCACACCTTGCCTCCCTCCTGTGCTCGTTGGTGCCCAAAGTCTGGAGGGGGCTGAGGTGGCCGGGGGCTGGTGTGTCAGTGTCACCCTGAGCATGTGCACACCCAGCCAGGTTATGACAATGCCTGGGCTCGGCCACAACTTTGTTCTGCTCTGGAATGGGTGCCAGGAACAGAGAGAGGCCAGGCAGCTGGGGTAGGCACTTCTGAGCCTGTGGGGGCTGGGGACTTCCAGGGCCCCTGAGAGTGCAGGGGTGCTTGGGACAAGAGCCACAGCTGGGTGGCTGCAGCTGTACCCAGGAGCGCAGAGCTCCCACCTGTTCCCAGCTCCTGCCGGTTCTGTAGAGTGCACAGCCCTGGCCGTGCCTCCCCTACTGCAGCTGGTGTCCCTGCAGTGGCTGCTCCAGACAGGCCACCACCCCCATCAGGATTGCCTCCCTAGTATAGCTTTTGCAATCAAGTCTTGATCTTGGCAATGCTTCTGGAATAATCCAGCTATAATAGGTTGAATGGTGACTCCCCCTAACAAAAGATACGTCCGTGTCCTCACACCCAGAATTTGTGAATGTAATCTTATTTGAAAAAAAGAGCATTTACAGATATAATTAAGAATCTCAAGATGCGATCATCCTGGATTCCCCTGGGGGGTCACTAAATCCAAAGACAAGTGTCCTTATACGAGAAAGAAGAGGAGAGAACACAAAGAGGAGACCACATGAAATCAGAGGCAGAGATTGGAGTTATACAGCCACATGCCAAGGAACTCCTGGAGATACCAGAAACTGGAAGATGCAAAAAAAAAAAAAAAAAAAAAAAAAAAAAATTTCCCCTAGAGCCTCTGGAGGGAACACATCCTGCTAACACATTGACGTTGGATTTTTGGTCTCCAGAATGGTGAGTGAATAATTTCTGTTGTTGTAAATGACCCAGTTTGGGGTAATGCAGCCACAGGAAACTAAGACGCTCCTTTAGTGTTATTAATTTTCTCATCAACACCAATATTCTGAACTGCCCTTTGTTTGGTGCCTGGAGATTTTTATACTCTGCTGATGCACCATTCTAAGTAAGATGAGTCAGAGATTGATTCTTTTTGTTAAGTGGGAGAAGCACTATTGAGAATGAGGAGATAGAAATATAGCACCAGCATAATATTTTGGTCACACTTCCTCCCAGGCAGAACAATTTTAAGAAAAAAAACAAACTAGAGCCGAGGATATGGGAATTAATTCCTTAAAACTTCCCATGAGCCAGTGTACTGGGAAGCCTTTGCTACCTCCTGTTTGAAGATCCTGCTGCAGGGCACGGCTGGGCTGGCTTTTCCAGAATTTGCCTGGTGGATTTATTTTCCTCCTTTCTCTTCATTCCTGCCTCAGCCCATAGAGAAGTGGCTAGCCCCAACACTTTGACTGTCTGCCTTCTCTTTAGCCTTTTTCTTGCTCCTTTTTATTAGAAGAGGAGTGACTTATAGATTGCGAAGTTTGATCAGGATTCTCAGTTGGGTGGGATGATGAATCGAGAGCCACAAGCCCCTCTGTGTGGCATGATCCTTTGACTGTCCCCTCTTGGACTTGCCTGTGTTCAGGCAGAATGGCTCTTATGCTTCCAGTCTTAGGCCCTCTAAGGAGAGGTCCATTCTTTCCAACTTCTTAGCCCTGCCATGGGTCTGATTGCTTTCAATCAGGTGGGGTTGGAGTAGGAGGTCTCACCGTGTTCTCCAGTCCAGCTTTTCCAGTGAAGGAAGCTGACATTTCCAGACTGTACCACATCCTGGTTGATTCTTCATTAGCTTTCCCTCTGGAGCTCACTAGGACGTTACCAGAACCTGCTCTGACCTCATCTAATGAAAGACCTCATAGCCTTTTTGATTCATGTGGATGTGCAGAAACGGTCAGTCTTTCGTCTTTGAAAAACACTGCTGGGCACGGTGGCTCACGCCTGTAATATCAGCACCTTGGGAGGCTGAGGCGGGAGCATCACTTGAGGCCAGGAGTTCGAGACCAGCCTGGCCAAGAAACCCCCATCTCTACTAAAAATACAAAAAGTTTGCTGGGAATGGTGGCAGGTGCCTGTAATCCCAGCTAATCGGGAGACTGAGGCATGAGAATCACTTGAACCTGGGAGGCGGAGGTTGCAGTGACCTGAGATTGCACCGCTGCACTTCAGCCTGGGTGACAGAGCAAGACTCTGCTTCCAAAAAAAAAAAGAAAAAGAAAAAAGAAAAAAAGAAAAAGAAAAACACCAAGAAATCCCATATGAATTAATATGGATAATTACCAATGTTTCTGCAAGATAGTAAAACATAACCAAAAGGTTATGGAAGGAGAGTCAGTCTCCTTAAATGGCCTAAAGTAGTGTTTCTCAAGTTTTATTGTGCATGCACATCTTCTGGGGAAAAAGCAAAATCTGATTTGGTAGGCTTGGAGTGGGACCTGAGACTTTGCATTTCTAACAAGCTCAGAGAGGAAGTTGATTGGGCTGGTCCAAGGGCAGTATACTGAGTAGCAAGATATAAATAATCTTAATAATTGAAGGCTAGTTACTGCATTTGTTGGGATAAGGTTCAGCTACATGTAGCAGAGAACCCAAAATAGCACCTTTTTTTTTTTTTTTAAAGACAGAGTTTTGCTCTGTTGCCCAGGCTGAAGTGTAGTGGTGTGATCTTGACTCACTGCAACCTCTGCCTCCTGGGTTCAAGTGATTCTCCTGCATCGGCCTCCCAAGTAGCTGGGACTACAAGCATGTGCCACCACGCCTGGCTAATTATTGTATTTTTTTTTTTTTTTTTTTTTTTGTGTTTGGTTTTTTTTTTGAGACGGAGTCTCGCTCTGCTGCCCAGGCTGGAGTGCAGTGGCCGGATCTCTGCTCACTGCAAGCTCCGCCTCCCGGGTTCACGCCATTCTCCTGCCTCAGCCTTCCGAGTAGCTGGGACTACAGGCGCCCGCCACCGCGCCTGGCTAGTTTTTTGTATTTTTTAGTAGAGACGGGGTTTCACCATGTTAGTCAGGATGGTCTCGATCTCCTGACCTCGTGATCCGCCCGTCTCGGCCTCCCAAAGTGCTGGGATTACAGGCTTGAGCCACCGCGCCCGGCCTTAATTATTGTATTTTTAGTAGAGATGCAGTTTCACCATGCTGGCCAGGCTGGTCTTGAACTCTTGACCTTGGGATCCACCTGCCCCAGCCTCTCAACATGCTGGGATTACAGGTGTGAGCCACTGCGCCCAGTTAGCACTCTTTTTAAAATAGAGTATTTCTCTCTCACTCAACAGAAGCCTTACGATAGTCTTGGTTGATGCGGTGGCTTCATGGTGTCAATAGGGAAACAGGTGCCTGTCTTCATGCTCCATCAACCTTAGAACGTGGCTTTTCTCTTCAATGTCTCCAGCTGGGGCTCCAGCTTTCATGTCATGTCCTAGGCCAGCAGCAGAGCAGCCTGGCACATGGTAGACATCCAATAAATATTTGATTAATACGAATGGGGAGAATTAGCAGATATATATAAGAATATCCAAAGATTATTTGGCAGTCTTCTACAGCAGGTCAGACATTTGGGAAGAGCAGAACTGATGGTGAAGGCAGTGCCTGGAGACCAGACACTCCTGGAGGAATGAACTTTCCCATCTCTTTTCCCCAGGAACCCTCTGAGAGAGGCTTATTGTACCAGGGTGGCGTGGGCAGGATTTGCAGTGTCTGGCTCAGCATTTGGTCCTCCCTCTTTGCAAGCCAGCCCACATGCTAGCCATGAAAGGGCAGGTCTGGGAAGCCAACTCATTGCACCTAGAGACGGCTCAAAATGGAAACTAGAGGCTACAACAGGTATGAACCTAGCGGACATGATGCTAAGCGAAATAAGTCAGACACAAAGGGACAATACTATATGATTCCACTTATATGAGAAACCTAGAGCAGTCAAATTCATAGAGACAGAAAGTAGAACAGTGGTTCCAGGAGCTAGAGGTAGGGGGAATGGTTGAGTTGCTGGTTAACAGGTACAGAGTTCGAGTTTTGCACAATGAAAAGTGTTGTAGAGATAGATGGTGGTGACGGATGTCCAACATTGTGAATGCACTTAACGCCATCGAATTTTACACTTAAAGATGGTTAAGATGGTAAATTTTAGGTTATGTGTATTTTAACACAATAAAGAGAAAAGAAAAGAATGCAAACTAGAGCTTACTAATGGAAATAGGTTAAGTCAGTGCTTAAGGGAGACCACGGGTTGGGAGAGAGGCCAGTTATGGGAGACACTACAAGGCTGTGGCCAGAGGGGGACTGGATTTCTCCTCCTACTACACATTCCCCATCTGTATTCCTCAGTGGACTTAGAAGAACAAACCAGAAAAAAACATCCTCGCACGCTTCACAAAACCAAACCAACCCGGCGTGCTTTTACCTGGAACACAGGAAGCTTTTGCATACTCTAGGTTTGAAGGAACGTTCTAGCAAAGCCCTTTATCCCCTGGCTCCATGTCTTCAGATGTGATGGCTGTTATCACCAAAATCGGGCTGAGAGCAGGCCACAGCCTTTAGACCAGCGAGAACTTGTAGACTTTCTTGGTTTCGGATTCCTTTGAGTGCCCGATGGCTCCTAGGAGTTTGTGGATCTAGGGTTACACACATTTGCTCTGGAAGCTGAGAAGTTTCATCTAGACATTGTGCCTGCTGCCTGAGGAGCTGCCACCAGGTAAACAGTGGTGCCATTTAGGTCCTTACACATAGGTACTCCTAGAAGCTCACAATCTAGTAGACACACACAGTATTAGTTAGGACTTCCCGTTTTAAGAATCAAAACACCTAACAAGATGAAGTAAAAAGTCGTTGTATTGGTCCTTTTAACTGGGAATTCCAGGGTTATGGGTTTCAGACACTGCCGGATTTAGGCTTAAAGAATATAATTAGATTAGTTTCTCTCTTTATTTCACAACTCTGCTCTTCTCTAGGCTCTTAGATTTTCCCATGGAAGCAAAGCTCTAGACTTGCATCATTATTAGCACTAGTAATTTTAGGAGGGGAGAGAAATTCTTTCTCTTCCAGCATCTGCATTAAGACTCCAAAAAGGACTCTGCTTGGGTCACAGAACCACCTCCTCTGTGTGGCCAGCCTGCATGTTGTGGGCAGGGGAGGTGAGGCCATGGAATTACAGCCTTGGAAGGTGGGAAAGGGCAGTCCCTGGAAAGAAAAGATTCTGGACAGAACAAAGTAACAGATGTCTGCTGCACACGGGTAGACGAATAATTGCAATTCAGCATGATGACTGCTATAAGGGAAGGACAGCAAGGGACCGTGGAGACAGAAAGGAGGTCATCTACTCTACTGGCCATGTCCCAAGTAAAGCCAAGTAAAGTTTCATAAAAGATATGATGCTTGATGGTGCAGTTTTAAAAATCAAAATAGAAATATATTAATTTTATTAAACACTATCTATCAACAGCTCCATAGCTATAATCTTTCTAATTCATTGTTTGGTTTTTAGGTCTCAACAGTGTCTGCATATTTTAGGAACTCAAAATATTCGTTAAGCTGGAGTTTTAGAACAACAGTAGGATAACCTCCAGTTTAGATTCAGATTTAAAGAAATTGAAGCACAAAAAGATGATGCTGACAGATTTAAGTCCCATTTTTTGTTGGCCTTCAGTTAACTTTTTATTGAGACTCGGCTTTGAAATAACACCAGAACGGTTTTACTTTAATGTTATTCCTTTCCTGGACAAACATCTGGCAGCTTTGATTTTGTAAGTTCTCAGGCTGTTTTTCCCATATTACATGAAAGGTGTACAGGAGAACTGGATGTAAACTGTAAAATTCTAGAAAACTGTAAGCTGATATTAGGAGCTTGGAAATGTCATAGTCTTCAACTTATTCTTGTGATATAACAGAAATCCTTAAAAGAATCTAGGGTGTTCATAGTCAGCTTGTTTCTCTTTCTACCAATTCTTTCCCATGCCCCAAAGAGAATTTCTTTCCTTATTTTTACTGTAGTCGAACAAACCTGAAAGAACTTGGAGTTTAGGGAGTGATATGGTTGGATCTGTGTCCCCACCCAAATCTCATGCTCAATTGTAATCCCCATTGTTGGAGGTGGGGCCTGGTGGGAGGTGATTGGTTCACGGGAGTGAATCCTTCATAAATGGTTTAGCATCATCCCTTTGGTGCTGTTCTTGTGACAGAGTTCTCATGAAATCTGGTTGTTTTAAAAGTGTGTCGCACTCCCTCCCCTTCCTTCTCTTCCTCCTGCTCTGGCCACGTAAGACATGCCAGCTTCCCCCTTACCTTCCATCATGATTGTAAGTTTCCCAAGGCCTCTCCAGAAGCCAAGTAGATGCTGCTGTGCTTCCTGTACAGCCCACGGAACTGTGAGCCAATTATACCTCTTTTTTTAATAAATTACCTAGGCTCAGGTATTTCTGTATGCAGTGCGAGGATGGACTAATACAAATACTAAGACTTATTAACTAACACCTAATCAGGATCTGGTGAAAAAATTGTTAATGAGAAAGATTTTGATTTGTTAATAGTTAATAAACTTATTGATTTTGATTTATTAGTAGTTAATAAGTCAAAACTTCTCTCCTTAGTAATTTTTTTAACTTTTATTTTAGGTTTGGGGATACATATGTAGGTTTGTTATATAGGTAAACTTGTTTCACAGGGGTTTGTTGTACAGACTATTTCATCATCCAGGTGCTAAGGCTAGTATCCAATAGTTATTTTTTCTGTTTTTCTCCCTCCTCCCATCATACACCCTCAAGTAAGACCCAGTGTCTGTTCTTTTTTTTGTGTTCATGAGTTCTAATCATTTAGCTCTCACTTATAAGTGAGAACATGCAGTATTAATGTTCCTGCATTAGTTTACTAAGGATAATGGCCTCCAGCTCCATCCATGTTCCTGCAAGGAACATTATCTCATTCTTTTTATGGCTACATAGTATTCCATGACATATATTTACCACATTTTCTTTATCCAATCTGTCATTGATGCGCATTACGTTGAATCCATGTCCTTGCTATTGTGAATAGTGTTGCAATGAACATATGCGTGCATGTGTCTTTATAATAGAATAATTTATATTCCTTTGGGTATATACCCAGTAATGGGGTTGCTGGGTTGAATGATTGTTCTGCTTTTAGCTCTTCAAGGAATTACCCACCTGCTTTCCACAATGGTTGAACTAATTTACTCTCCTATCAACAGTGTATAAGTGTTCTCTTTTCTCTGTAACTTCATCAGCATCTGTTATTTTTTGACTTTTTAATAACAGCTATTCTGACTGGTGTGAGATGGCATCTCATTGTGGTTTTGATTTACATTTCTCTAATGATCAGTGATGTTGAGCTTTTTTTCATATGTGCGTTGGCTGTATGTAGGTCTTCTTTTGAAAAGTGTCTGTTCACGTCCTTTGGCCATTTTTAATGGGGTTATTTTTTTCCTGTAAATTTGTTCAAGCTTCTTATGGATGTTGAATATTAGACCTTTGTCAGATGCATAGTTTGCAAATATTTTCTCCCATTCTGTAGGCTGTCTGTTTACTCTGTTGATAGTTTCTTTTGCTGTGCAGAAGTTCTTATGTTTAATTAGATCCCATTTATCAATTTTTGCTTTTGTTGTGTTGCTTTTGGTGTCTTTGCCATAAAATCTTTGCTTGTTCTTATGTCCAAGATGATATTGCCTAGGTTGTTTTCTAGGGTTTTTATAGTTTTGGGTTTCACATTTAAGTCTTTAATCCATCTCGAGTTGATTTTGTACATGGTATAAGGAAGGGGTCCAGTTTCAATCTTCTGAATATGGCTAGTCAGTTATCCCAGCACCATTTATTGAATAGGGAGTCTTTTTCCCATTTCTTGTTTTTGTCAACTTTGTTGAAGATCAGGCGGTCATAGGTGTGTGGCTTTATTTCTGGGCTCTCTATTCTGTTCCATCGATCTATGTGCCTGTTTTTGTACCAGTACCATGCTGTTTTTGTTACTGTGGCCCTGTAGTATAGCTTGAAGTCAGGTAACATGATGCCTCCAGGTTTGTGCCTTTTGCTTAATATTGCCTTGGCTATTTGAGCTCTTGTTTTGGTTCCATATGAATTTTAAAATAGTTTTTTCTAGTTCTCTGAAGAGTGTCATTGGCAGTCTGATACGAATAGCATTGAATCTGTAAATTGCTTTGGGCAGCGTGGCCATTTCAACAATATTAACTCTTTCTATCCATGCGCATGGGATGTTTTTCCATTTGTTTGTGTCTTGTTTTTTTTGTTTGTTTGTTTGTTTTTGTTTGTTTTTTGAGACAGTGTTTCTCTGTCCCCCAGGCTGGAGTGCTAGAGTGCAGTGGTGCCATCTTGGCTAACTGCAGCCTCTGCTTCATGGGTTCAAGTGATTCTCCTGCCTCAGCCTCAACCTGTAGCTGGGATTACAGTTGCCCGCCACCACACCTGTCTAATTCTTGTATTTTTAGTAGAGATGGGATTTAACCATGTTGGCCAGGCAGGTCTCAAACCCTGACCTCAAGTGATCTGCCCACCTTGGCCTCCCAAAGTACTGGGATTACAGGCGTAAGCCACAGTGCCCGGCCTGTTTGTTACTTCTCTGATTTCTTTGAGCAGTATTTTGTCTCATTGGCTCTTTCACCTCCCCGGTTATCTGTATTCCTAGGTATTTTATTCTTTTTGTGGCAATTGTAAGTGGGATTTACTAATAGTTACATTAATGGCTGTTTGATCTTTGATTTTAAGATGGTCACTTCACATTTTAGACCAGGGGCTGGGGAAGGGGCCCTGGCAAGGGAGCCTTTGTGCCAGTTTTGCTTGTCTCCTAGGGGCTCCACCCCGGAGATGCAGGTCAGCAATCGTCAGCGCAATCAGCCCAGGACGGAGGGTCTGTGCTGTGGGCCGAAGGTGAGAGTTCCCTGTCTGATGATGAGCAGCAGGGATAGGTGGGACCTGTGGGAAACACACTGGCCTCCTCTCCTTGGGTTGACTACAGTTTGTTGGAGGTGTGGATAAAAAGGATCTTTACTCTTTTTTTAGGCCGAGGGTAGCAAGGGCAGTTCAACTGCAGAGGCAGTGCCAGAGAGGCTTTCAGTTGCTCCTGAAGGCTCCACCTCCAAGAAACGCAGAGCCACTGTTACTGGGGTGTTCAGCTGGTGAGGTGGGGCAGCTGCACTGCTGGCGGGAGCTTGGGGTTCCACTTGTTGGGGAGCAGGAGACTGAAGACTCACAGGGAGGAGAGATCGATATCCTCTCTGTATGGTGGCTGTGGTGTGCTATAAGCTTGGGTATAACTCTCAGGCTCTTCATTTCTTTCCCAGACCAAGAGCAGCAGGGATAGAACTGTTACTGTGACAGTGGCAGAGGGGCTGTTGTATGCCTCTGGGAGCCTCTCTGGGGGAAACGCCAGGTCATTAGCAGTGGCTATGCTCAGCTGTGGGTGTGGTGACTATTCTGCGTTCATGAGCCGGGAGCCTTGCCTGGTAAAGACTAGGGGTGTGGATTCTTAGGAAGAGGGCCTGGGCTGGCTCTTCTCCGTATGGTGGTGGCGGTGTGCTGGAAGTGCCAGCGTCATGACTAGGCCCTTTGTTTCTTCCCAGCCCGAGGGCTGTTAGGGCTGTATCACTGCAACTGTAGTGGCAGGGAGTAATTTTTGTTAATACCTAACTATCTGTAAATCAAAAAGTCAATTAGTTTTGATTTACTAATAGGTAGGTATTAATAAAAAATTACTCAATTAAATAAAAAATTAAACTAATAGAAGTTTTGATTTACTAATAGTTGGATTAATAGCTATTTGATCTTTGGTTTTAATATCATCACTCCACATCTTAGACCAGCTCATTTCTCACAGGGCTTGTGCTGATTTGTTTTCCACCAACTTTATTTTCCAAGGACCTCAGGTGCACTTAGTCAAAGTCCTCATCCTCCTCAGTTCACCTCCCACTCTCATATTGGTCCATGCTTGGACCTCATTTTATGCACTTATGAGTTTATTTGTGAATAACACAAGGAACACCCATGAACCCGCTATCCAATGAGAGAACTACTGCATGAATAACTTACACCTCCATGTGCTCCTACTCTAGCCCATTTCCCTCCTCCTCTGCCCACCCGACATAGTGTATTCTCAGTTTTGTGGTTTTATTCCTTGCTGATTTCAAATATATTTCTAGCACACATATAGGCATGTCAATAATACAATGATTAATTTTAATTGCTTTTGACTTTTATAAAAAAGATTTTTTGAAGTCAGTGTGGGCTGATATAACAAAGTACTGTAGACTGAGTGGCTTATAAACAATAGAAATTTTTTTCTTACAGTTCTGGAGGCTGGAAGCCCAAGATCAGAGTGCCAGCCTGGTGGGGTCCTGGGGAGGACTCTCTTCTGAGTTGCAGACTGCCATCTTCCTGCTGTATCCTCAAAAGGAGCACTATCTGGCTCTTGGGCCTCTTCTTGTAAGGGTACTAACCCCATCCAAAAGGGCTCTACCTTCATGACCTGATTATCTCCTACAGGCCCACAATGGGATTAGGGTTTCAACATATGAATTCTTGGTGCAGCGGGGGAAGCACACAAATTTAGTGCATTGCAGATATCATGCTGCATATCATCTTCTGGGACTTTTTCCCCACGTATTTTTTTTTTTTATTACTAAGAGTCGTTCATATTGTTGTGGTTAGCTGTGATTCATTCATCTTCACTGCTGTATTGTATTCCACAGTGTGACTATACCATAATTTATTCATCTGGCCTTCTTGACTCCAGAGTGTAGCCTTTACCATTTGTTGCTGTAATCAACATCACCGTGGTGAACTTTCTCATAAGGGGCTCTCTCTCATGGTGCACACATGCCGGAGTCTTCCTTGGTTTCTACCTAGGAATGGAACGCTGGGTTAGTGGTAGGGTGTGTAAATGTCAACTTTATAAGATAATGCCAGACTGTTTTCCAAAGCAGTTGTAGCAATTTATACTTTTGCCAGCAATGTTTAAGCTATCTTATTCATCTATCCACTTTAGTATCTGGTGTTGCCAGACTTAATTTTTGCCAATCAAATGGATATAAACTGGTGTCTTTTTATGGTCTTGATTTGCATTTCCAGAGTTATTTATGAAGAGTTCAATAAATGGCACTGGAAAAAGTTACTATCCATATGAAGAGTAAATTAGATTTCTATCTTACATCAGACATGCAAACCAACTCCGGATGGATTAAGCATTCAAATATCAAAAGCAAAACTTTAAAACTTTCAGAAGGAAAAAGTGGTGAATATCTTTAGATCTTGAGGGCAGGGAAGGCTTTCTTAAACATCGGACACAAAAAAGCCCACTATAGAATGGAAGTGTGATGAATTTCATAATATTACAATTAAAAACTTGTGTTCATCAGCAACGTGTTAAATAAGGTAAAAAGATAAGCTACAAACAGAGAGAATGTATCACATTTAACAAAAATTCTATATCAAAATAATTTTAAGAACTCCTGTAAATCAATAAGAAAAGAACACAACTCAACAGGAAAATACACAAAATACATAAATTGGTATTTACAGAAGAAACACATAAGGCTAATACTTATATGATGAGACACTTTTTTTTTTTTTTTTTTTGAGATGGAGTCTCGCTCTGTCGCCCAGGCTGGAGTGCAGTGGCCGGATCTCAGCTCACTGCAAGTTCCGCCTCCCGGGTTTACGCCATTCTCCTGCCTCAGCCTCCCGAGTAGCTGGGACTACAGGCGCCTGCCACCTCGCCTGGCTAATTTTTTGTATTTTTTAGTAGAGACGGGGTTTCACTGTGTTCGCCAGGATGGTCTCGATCTCCTGACCTCGTGATCCGCCCGTCTCGGCCTCCCGAAGTGCTGGGATTACAGGCTTGAGCCACTGCGCCCGGCCCTATGATGAGACACTTAATTTCCTCAATTTTAAAAGGAAAAACAATTCTTTGAGGAAAAACAGGGTATTTTATGGTCTTCTTATTCCAGGTTAAGGGAAAATAAGCATCTAGGGAAAAAATTCAACCAGTATTCATTCAATATTCCAGAAAAAGTAAACCTAAAAGAAAGTAGAATATTTACCAATGTATTTTAAGTTTACTCTCTGATTTTGTTTATGTAATAACAAGAATTTTGTTATTGCACATTGTCAACACTCACAATAATTAATTGATTGATTCACAGTGCCTGATTTTCTATGAGCCTAACTTTGATTTCTTTCAAACTGGAAACAGATGGGTACATGCTTTTAAGGTATTAATAAACACTATAGAACATGATCTTCTTTCTCTGAACTCTATGCCCTGTTGGCTATAAGAATAAAGCACTCACTTGAAGGAAGAAATCAGATTTAATCTAAAAGGCATGGTATAGCTATGCAGAGCCCAGACCCTTGTGGTTGAAACAAAGTGCTTAGTCGGCATTGCTCAGGCAAATCAGAGCAACAAGGGGATAGGAATGCCCACAGGTCACTGCACACACTGATCTCCGAGTCAACTGAATGAGCTTTTATGAAACATGCCTCCACATAAATATGTGCAAATATTATGTATCAATTTAAAAGTTAAAAACACAAACACCAGGTACCACATTGTAAGGTGCCCTTATAAGCACTGGTTTAATAAAGGTGACATTTCAGAGAGTATTCACTTCTTTTGTATCAGATTGGTAAAATGTGAGCTCAGCATTTTATTTATATTCAGGAAATAATGTTAATATTTTATTGAAAATATTAATATTTCTAAAGATTGATCAGTAAAAGAGTGTCCACACGAAATTCATCAACATGGTAAGATTGCCTTATGTTTTCTGCAGAAAGCTATAACATAATTTGGTATAATTTTTCTGTAGGTAATGTGAAAATACACACTCAAAGGCTTAGAATTTTATATTTTTCTCTGACCCAGCAATTTAATATCTATACATTTATTCTAAGGAAACAATCATAGATGATTCTAAAACTATAGCTCTTAGAATATTTATCAGAGTATAGCTACAATAGTGAAAAAGTAAAAATCTAGATGTTGAAAAATGGGGAACTGATTAAATTCCAGTTTATTCACATACCTGTTAAAATGATGAGAAACAATACTTAAAGGCATGGAAACTGATCATATGGTTACAGGTTATAAACAGTATATCAAATACAACTCTGTTTAAAATACATACACCAATCTATGCCTAAAGAAAACATTGAAAATATATGTACCCAATAGAAAAGACAGCACAAATGATTAGAAGGTCCACAGGAAGGAGTGGCAGAGATGGCAAGCATAGGAGTGAAGTAACAGAAACAAAAACAAAAAAGTGGGGAAAATAACTGGTTTGAGGAATGAAAAATGTAAGCTTGAATGAACTCTCAAAGAAAAGCAGATTACATCTAGAATATAAAAAGCAACCTAAGCAGAAGCTCTGTTAATATCACACTCAAATTGAAAGGCTTGGCTGCCCTTAAGAGCATGTTTAGTGAGAGTGAAGAACATCTGAAAACTGTGTGTTAGATCTAGGGTTCAACACATCTGGCTATTATGTGCCTGGCGCTGCGGTGTCTCTGTAATCCTCTCTATGACCTGGGACAAATGAAGCTGGGAAAGGCCAGGTGGGCAAGGTCACATGGCTATGACAGGGTGAAGCTGGGATTCTGAGCTGGGTCTAGGTATCACTAGTGTACAATGCAAGAAAGAAACTGTTGGTAACAAAAATCTTCCATGCTTTTGAACGTAAGCCCTACGGTGGAGAAAAAGCCTGTCAAACTGTGGTATACTAGGAATGCCTTATCAATATCTCAAAAATTGACAATGCTGTGGGCTATGCTACAGGTCAAATTGCATATGTGAAAAATCATTAAGTGGACACAACAGACCACAGATGGTCTATAAACACTGATTACAGCCCTGCCATATGCATGTGTCTATGCTGACAAAGATGGGAGGTGAATTGTACTGGTATATGTTGATGCATTATTGAATGTATAAGAGGCTTTTGTGCAAGCGAAGACCACTTTCTTCTATTATGCCCTATTTAATGTAACAATGCACATTCCTATAAACATTTTAAACAATTAGAATTCCTCTATTCATTAAAATTTATACTCCTTTACAAATTTTTATAGGACTTCCACAACTAATAAATAAAAATGTTTGAATTTTGACCAATTATAATCACTCATACTTATCAATATTGACTGAAAGTCATCTTATAAATGTTTCTAAATATTTGATTAGGTCATCAGTCCAATAGACAAACTTCTCATAAATGTTTTAAACACCTAAAAAGCTACTTAATACATACTAAACAGCACAAAGATCTTACAGTACTCTTTTATGTCTAGCTTCTTCTGCTTATTATATTTTTGTGATTCCTCTGTGTTTCTGCATGTATCAACACTTCATTCCTTTTTATTGCTCAGTAGTATTCCATACTATGGATATACCACAAGTTTCTTATTCATTCACTTGTTGATGAACGTTTGGGTGGTTTCCAATTTTTGGTTATTATAAACAGCTACTGTTGGCATTCATGTGCTAGCTAGCTTTGTGCAGATACACAGGCTTTTATTCTTACTCTGTTCTTATTCTTATCCTTATACCTTCTCAGTTACATATTTGAAATTACAGCAATTTGATCCAATTTTATTTCTGTTTTTCTCCCTAAAGTTGCAATAATCTTATCAGATTATAAAGGTAAAAATAAAACAAAAATTAGATCTTCTGCAGTTTCAAGATCTGTGAGGGTCTTGGTTGAGACCTCAATTTGATTTCATAGTCCAGTGTAAGGCAAAACCTGAGTCATTAGCCAAGTGCCTTTTATACTTAAGTTGCACCTTGTTTAATCAATAAGAATTTTAAGTTGATGACTTTCTCACAGATTTTGGTTTGTTGAAATTTGGTATCTTTCTCAGAAATCATGTTGGTTTAGGTTTCAAATGGCTGACGTTGACAAACTCATTGCTCTGCCATTATGATATATGCACCTTGTTTGATCTTTTAATTGAAAACACATCACTGCCTTATGAGCATCTCATTACAATGAATCATTTGGAGGTTTTCTTTTCCAGGAGAAGAGGAACCAAGTTAACTCTCTTCTTTGGGCCATTTGGCTAGTTTATCATTTTGGAATACAAAGATTTTGATTGGTTATTATGCAATATGTGTTGATTGACAACTGGACCCCTTTCTACCTTGTTATAAGTGTACAGCTAGTGCTGATTAGATTTCTCTGCTTTTGGTACAGTTTCTGCTTTTCCTGGAATTGTTTCATTAACTTATGGATTTATGTGTGTGTGTGTGTGTGTGTTAACTTATTGCTTACACAGATTCCGAAAGAACTATGCTTTATAAGTCAACATGTACTTAAAAGGAGATAAAAACCTCCAAATATATTAACATATTTAATAATGTTTTTATAACTACCTTTCTATAAATTTTACATAGACTTTTCTCTGTTGAGTATCATAATGAAGTTATAGATGCTCACAGACTCATTCAGTTCAACTAGGATACTTTATACTCAGTCTATTCAATCAAGATACCAGTTCTCAAAGTGTGGACCCTGGATCAGCAGCTGCAGCTTCACCTGGGAACATGTTAGAAATGCAGATTCTTGGGCCCCACTCCAGACCTACAGAATCAGACCCAGCAGTGGGCCCAGAAATGTGTGTGCTTCAACCCCTCCAGGGGATTCTGACACTCTCTTAGGTTTGAGAATCACTGATCTCCACTGCATATAAACATGGTGATACTTACATTGTCATTACATGGCAGGTGGACCCTACCCCAAGTTGCTCTACTCCAGACATTTTCAAAAAGCATCTTTGCTTTCTGGAAACAATAGGATATTCCAGTTTCAGTAATCTTTTTTCCTTCTCTAAGACATTCAATCGGCTGCTACTCTCCAGGGAGTCTTTTTTCCTTTTAGTGAAATTAGGGAACAAATTCCTGGTGCTAGTGATGCTCAGATGTATTGGGGATGATCCAAAGAACAGCTGCTGATGTTGGGCCACATTTAATGAGAGCTTAAAGGTTCTGTACTCAAACTGAGCTCCCCCCTGCATTTAACATGTTACCGTATTCAACTTTACTTATGGTAGATTTTATTGAATGCTAAAATTTTCTATTACCCTGACAACATAGAGCTTAATTTCATTGTTTCTTTTTCATGCAAAGTTACCCGAACTCTTAATGTTTAAAAAGTTAGTAAGTTAACTATATTTCCTTCTCAAAAAGGTCATCTTTCTGAAGAGCAAATCAAGAGGATAAACATCTCATTCAGGAAGCCATGAGGCTAGCTGTACAATGTGTGTGTTCCTCTCCCCTACTCTAAGTGTGACAGGATGGGGTCGTGAGGGATGCTGCTTCCATAGCCCTGGGACCCCCTGTAGCTGATCTGTTTCTTATTATTGAAAACATTATCATTACCCTGTTCATATTTCATTGTAATTAGTGTGATCATCTTGAAGTTTTCTCTACCAGAAGATTCCGGAAAAAGATGCTACTTAGCAAGGAATATTGCATTCTTCTACTTGTCCCCACTCACACAATGCTGGCAGTGTGTCAGCCTAGTTTATATGTGTGTTCATTTAATCATTTCTACCCAGTGAGCACCTGTGTTAGAGCACAGGGAAGAGTAAAGTAATCACACTGGAATGTACAAAGCAGTGCCGTGGGATGGTAGAAGATGGAGACTCCACGGCCTGGTCCTTACAAAGTCATGATTTACTGCTCCATTCCCAACCTCGACTCCAAACCAAAGCAGATGTTCATCTAAAATCAGCTCTGCATAGTGCAGATGGACAATGTGGAGGTGGGAGCAGAGGAGAACAAATAAGGGTCAGGCGAGAATTTGGCCCATTCTGAAGAATTTTAGATTTCTGTATATCTTTTTTTTTTCTGACAGTGGTGAAAATAATCTCTTGCATTAATAGTCTGTTAGCTTTATTGTATTCTAATAGTATTGGACTATGTATTTGAACTAGGTGGTCTTTATCTGAGAAAGTTTAACACCGCTTGTAAAATAACCAAGCACACAAATGAACCATCCTCATTGGTGCAAGGAAGAAATTTGCATTTACTTTCTACTTAGTCTTCCAAAGTCTATCTCCATATTTAGGAGTGTCAGGGACACACATCAGTACAGAGAAATGCTGCTGGAAATGTGGAGAGAAAGAGGAATGTGTATCTTCAGAAGAGAGAGACAGAGTCAAATTTGCCCAAAAAATGACTCCCTGGAGATCTTCAGAGACTCAATTAACCTCTCTCCACCCCAGTTTACTAGGGGTGGCATAAATTTGTTTTTCCTTAACTCATGAGCAACATAGCCCTAAATGTATGAGACAGATCTGTGTTTTTGGAAGACAATATAAAAAGGCATATTGCATAGTTATTTTTATTTGTGAATATATTTGTAAATACATTTGTAAATGTCGACATTGTACATTTGTGGCACACTGATAGTTAATAAAGGATTTTTGCATGTGGCTCTTATTTAAATGTTAAATATTTATTTAAATGCTCCCAAAAGTTAAAGTCGTCAGGTTGTTTTCTAATTTTGTACGTGAGGAAGCTGAGGCTCAGAAAGGTTGCACATCCTGGCACACAGCTAGTTTAGGGGCAAATATCAGAGTCGAGGTCTTCTGACCCTTAGTTCACTGAGTGCTCTTGTTATGAACCAACTGCACCTTTACTGTTGCTAATTAGAGAAATGTGTGTGGTGATCGTTCACTCATTCATCCATTCAACAAATGTAAATTAAATACTCACCAAGTGGCAGGCACCAGGGTACAAAAACACCAGTGACAGAGATCACAATTTGCAAAGCCGGTTTGGGTTGCAAAGGGAGTGCTAGCTTATTTCTAGCATTTGAAATATCTTTTTTTTCCTCTGCACATTAGGACTAAAAACGTTTAAGTCCTATTCTCCTTCTTCCCATTGATTATGGGTGTGGCTGAACCACTCAGAAATTCATCACCGGTAACCAAGTGAGTTAAATGGTCTTTGCGTGGGTTGCAGGCTGTGGGTGTGGTGGGGTAGGGGCAACATTGCTGGAGAGAGCAGAGAGGGCAGGGTAGACCTTGGGCCCGGGGAGTGGATCCTGAGGACACTACTTGTCTTTTTGTTTCCCAGATGGTGGCAGCAGAAAGTTGTAAAACCCAGCTGTGGGGAAACTCCTGTTTTGAGGCTGCTCAAGGAATGCTGTGGTTGTTTCGGCTTAAAATCACATTGAACGGGGAGTGAGGAGGGGGGAGGGATAGCATTAGAAGATATACCTAATGTAAATGACGAGTTAATGGGTGCAGCACACCAACATGGCACATGTATACATATGTAACAAACCCGCACATTGTGCACATGTACCCTAGAACTTATAGTATATAAAAAAAAACCACATTGAAGTGCTTTTCTTAGGCTGGGCATGGTGGCTCATGCCTGTAATCCCAGCACTTTGGGAGGCCGAGGTCAGAAGTTTGAGATATCTGAGTTACCTGAGGTCAGGAGTTTGAGACAAGTCTGGTTAACATGGTGAAACCTCATCTCTACGAGAAATACAAATAAAAATTTAGCCAGGCGTGGTGGCACATGCCTGTAGTCCCAGCTACTTGGGAGGCTGAGGCAGGAGAATCACTTGAACCCCAGAGGCAGAGTTTGTAGTGAGATCACACCACTGCACTTCAGCCTGGGTGCGACAGGGTGAGACTGCATCTCTAAAAAATAATAATAAAATAAAGTGCTTTTCTTCCTCTAAGAGTTAAAAAGTCGACCAGCCTTTCCACTCTTAAGTATTTTCCCAGGAGAAAACAATAGCATCTGCCTGTCCTTGTATTTGTAACAGCCCAAAGTTGAAACAGCCCGAGTGTCCACCAGCAGGTGAGTAGATAAACAAATCTGATGTATTCCTTCAATGGAATATTATTCTGCAATAAAAAAGGAGTGAACTATTGATATATACAGCAACACGGAGAAATCTCAAACACTAATTATAGAAAGAGTACATACTGCATGATTCCATTTATATAAAATTCTAAAAAATGCAAATCAATCCATAGTGACAGAGACTGGATCATTGGTTACCTGGGAATGGGGAGGGGACAGGAAAGAGTGAGAAGGGATTAGAACGGGACTGGAGGAAACCTTGGGGCGGGGAGTTGGTTATGTTCACTACCTTGTGAACGTACCCAGTTATGTTTGTTGTAGTCAGTTATATTGACAGAAATCTGTAAAAAAAAAAATTACAGATATTTTTCGTTCTCTAAAAAGTCCCCTGTCTTCTCAACCACGCTAGGCTTTAAGGAGGGCTCTTACCTCTGGAATATTGTGCTTACATTTGTCCCTCATTTATTATAAAGCACTAGTGGTCCCTGCTAGGAAGCAGGCACAGTGCCAGGAGTTATGGAGGCAGTGTGGGAGGAAGGTCACTTGAGGTCATGGAAAGAGGTCAACTAAGGAGTCAGACAGATGGGGTGCAAAGCACAGTATCCCATTAGCTGGCTCATGTCAGGTGGGTTCTTTGCTGTTTGAACCTCAGTTTTCTTTTCTTCATTTTTTTTGTAATTAAAAAAGCTTTAATTGATACATAATAGTTATACAGACTTATGGGGACATGTGATATTTTGTTACATGCATAGGATGTGTAATGATCAAGTCAGGGGATTTAGGGTATCTGTCACCTTGTGTATTCGTTTCTATGTGTTGGGAACATTTTAAGTCCTCTCTTCTAGCTATTTTTGAAATGTAACTCAGTTTTCTTCCCTGTGAAGTGGAGATCCTCATACTGACATCACGGGTTCGTCAGGAGGACAGAGGGTGAATGTGAAGGGTCTGATATGTGTCAGGTGCCAGGGTGGCTTCTCCTCCTTCCTACAGACTGTGCCAGGAACACCCATTTGCCAGAGAAATCGTAGGCTTTCCTGGGACTTTTTAGGATGGTTAGAGCAGTGGCGTTTTGACTTGAAGATGGTGAATTTGTGGGTCTGGATGCAAAGAAGCGTGTGTGCTTGCTTTTGAAAAGGGAAACAGAATAGAGCCTGTGGGTAGAAAATCCTGATAATCAGGGAAGGTAAACTGCATAGCTGCTCCTCTTTAAAAAAAAATTACTGAGGTGTATTTGTATACATTTATGTACATAATAAATCTTAACTGTACAGTTCAGTGGGTTCTGACAAAGGTACAGTGCCATGTAACAATCATCCAAATCAAAGTGGAGCTTCTTCCGAAATTTCCCTTGTGCCCCTTTCCACTGGGGAGCACCTTTCCTTGGAGGCAGCCGTTGATCTGACACACAGCTCCACAGATCAATTTCACTGATCCGGGCTTTGGATCCATATAAATGGAACTACATAGTATGTACTTCTGTTAGTTTTCTAGTTGTTGCTGTAACAAATTAGCACAAATTTAGGGGCTTAAAGTAACACAAATTTAAATACATATTATTTAATAAACAATAAAGTTTTTTATATTAGAAGTCCAACAGAGTTGGATTTTGCTGGACCAAAGTCAAGGTATCTGCAGATCTGTGTCCTTTTCTGGAGGCTCTGGGGAGAATTTGTTTTCTTGTCTTTTCCAGCTTTTAGGGGCCACCTGTATTTCTTGGCCCATGGCCCCTTCCTCTGTCTTCAAAGCCAGCAATGTTGCATCTCCACCATTCCTCTGTAGCCATTTCTCTCTCTGACCACAGCCAGGAAAGGCTTTCCAGTTTTAAGAACTCATGTGATTAGACTGTGCCCACGTGGATAACCCAGGCATATCACCCTATTTCAAGATCCTTAACCTTCATCATATGAAGTCCCTTTTGCCAGGTAAGGTAACATACTGATTGCAGGGATTAGGATGGTCATCTTTGAGGGGCCATTATTCCCCCTACTGCAGCACTCTTGCAAACACACTGTTTCTAAGATGTATCCATGTTGTGTGTGTCAGTAGTTCGTTCTATTGCCGAGCAGTATTCCATTGCATGAATATACACAGTAGTGAGTTCATTCTTCCTTTGATGAACATTTGCATTATTACCAGCTTTTGGCTATTATGAATAAATATTCCTTTTTATATTGTTTTTCATTTCTTTGAGGATAAATATGTAGGAGAATTGCTAGCTTATAGGGTAATTGTATATTTGACTATTCATATCATTATTGGTCATTAATATATACTCTTTTGTGAGGTGTATGTTTCAATGTTTTGCCCATTTTTAATTTTTACCAGGTTGTCTATTTGTGATTACTTTGTAGATGGTCTTTCTATATTCTAAAAACAAATCCTGGCTGGGTGTGGTGGCTCATGCCTGTATTCCCAGCACTTTGGGAGGCCAAGGTGGGCGGATCACCTGAGGTCAGGAATTCGAGACCAACCTGGCCAACATGGAGAAACCCCGTTTCTGCTAAAAATACAAAAACTAGCTGGGAGTGGTGGCTCATGCCTGTAATCCCAGCTACTTGGCTGACTGAGGCATAAGAATCGCTTGAACCTGGGAAGTGGAGGTTGCAGTGAGCCAAGATCGTGTCACTACATTCTAGCCTGGGCAACAAAGTGAGACTCTGTCTCAAAATAAATAAATAAACAAACAAACAAATAAATAAATAAATAATTTGTCAGATATATGTATTGCAATATTTTCTTCCAGTCTGTGGCTTGCCTTTTTCTAATGGTGTATTGGATCAATGAAACTTTTTAATATTGATAAGGTCTAGTTTCTCAAATTTTAAAAAATAATTAGTGTTCTTTGTAACCTGTCTAAAAAAATATTTTACTACATTAAGGTCATGAAGATATTCTTCTGTTTTATTTTGAAAGTTTTATAGTTTTAGCTTTCATATTTAGGTCTATGATCTATTTTAAATTAATTTTTGTGGGGGGTATATGGTAGATGTTACAGTAAAATGTTTTCCGTACAGATGGCCAGTTATTCCAGCACCACTCTTTAAAATACTTTTCTTTCCTCATTGAATTTCCTGGACACTTTTATTTATCAATTAATCAAATATGTATATAACTACTTTTGGACTTTATTCTGTTCCAATGGTCCTTTTGCCAATCCTTGGCAAATACCACACTGTTTTAATTATTGTAACTTTATAGTATGTCTTGAAACCAGGTAGTGTAACTTTATCCTTCTTTAATATGATTTTAGTTACTATAGGTCAGTTTGGGGTTTATATCACTGTTGTGGATAAATTGTGTCCCACTCCACAAGATATGTTCAAATCCTAACCCCTGTACCTGTGAATGTGACCTTACTTAGAAATAGTGTCTCTGCAGATCTAATCAAGTTAGGATGAGGTCATACTGAATTAGGGTGGGCCTAATACAATATGATTGATGTCCTCCTAAAATGAGGAGAAAAGACAGCTAAAGACACATGAGGTACACCATGTGAAGATGGAGGCAGAGATGGCAGTGATGCATCTACAAGTCAAGGAATGCCAAAGACTGCCAGCAGACAACCAAGAGCTAGGAAAGTGTGTTAGTCCGTTCTCATGCTGCTGATAAAGACATACCCGAGACTGGGTAATTTATAAAGAAAAAGAGGTTTAATGGACTCACAGTTCCACGTTGCTGGGGAGGCCTCAAATCATGGTGGAAGGCAAAAGGCATGTCTTACATGGTGGCAGAAAAGAGAGAGAATGAGAGCCAAGTGAAAGGAGTTTCCTCTTATAAAACCATCAGATCTTGTGAGACTTGTTCACTACCACGAGAATAGTATGGGGAAAACTGCCCCCATGATTCAATTATCTCCCACTGGGTCCCTCCCACAACACTTGGGAATTATGGGAGCTACAACTTAAGATGAGATTTGGGTGGGGACACAGCCAAACCATATCAGAGAAGTCTGTAACAGATTCTCCCTTAGAGACTTCAGTGGGAACCAACCCTGCCAACACCTAGATTTTGAACTTCTAACCTTCAGAAGTTGGTAAGAGAAAACGTTTCTATTGTTTTAAGCTACCCCGTTTGTGACTCTCTGCTATGGCAGCCCTAGCAAAAGAATACAGTCACTGAAACAGGACTCATCCTTGCTTAAGCCATAAGGAAACAACTGTCTATTAAACTCACAATTCCAGGGTTAAGAGGTTCCAGATGGGATTGGTTTGAGGCATTTGGTATCAGGGTTAGGTTCAGTTGTAAAGATCAGAAATCCTCTAAATAGTGGCTTATGCAAGATGGACATATTTTTTTCTTTTTTGAGACGGAGTTTTGCTCTTGTTGCCCAAGCTGTAGTGCAACGGCGTGATCTCAGCTCACTGCAATCTCTGCCTCCAGGATTCAAGCTATTCTTCTGCCTCAGCCTCCCAAATAGCTGGGATTATAGGCACACCCCACCATGCCTGGCTAATTTTTTGTATTTTTAGTAGCAACACAGTTTCACCATGTTAGCCAGGCTGGTCTCGAACTGCTGACCTCAGGTGATCAGACTGCCTTGGCCTCCCAAAGTGCTGGGATTGCAGGTGTGAGCCACCACGCCTGGCCCACAAGATGGACATTTTATTTTACCTTTCTCTTGTTGGCAATCCAAGGACAGTGGGTATAGCAGCTTCATGGCATCAGGGATCCAAGATTCTCTCTCCTTTTGTTGCCATCCTCAACAAGTGGCTTCCACCCCATGATGTGAAATCTAGCTTCAGGTCGGTCTTTCATGGAACAGGAAGAAGCAAGGATGAGGGTGCCTGTCCCCTTCCCATAAGGAGGCATTCCAGAAGTTTCACAGGATACTTCTGCTTACAGCCTGTTATCCAAAATTTAGTAATATTACCACACCTAACTGCAAAATAGGCTGGGAATATAGTCTTTATTTCAGGATTTATGGGGCCACCTATTCATTACTAAACAGGATGGGGAGATTTGATATTAGGAAACATCTAGAAGTTTCTTCCACAGGGTGTCTGTGGAGGAACATCAGGTGATTGGGTATAAGAGACTTGAGAGTTAAAAAAAGTCAGTTCTGGAAATAAAGATTTGAAAGCTCTTGCATGTTAGGTAAGATTCTGAGAGAGGAAGAGATGGCATGAAGAGAGTGTACAGTGGGAAGAAAAGGTCAAGAAGGGACCTGTAGGGAACCACTGACATTAATGATCACACAAAGAAGGAGGACTCAGCAGGGCCCTAAGAAGAATGATGAGGCCAGGAGCTGGATACTCAGGACAGGTTTCAAGGAGAGAGTGGTCAGGAGTGTGCAGGGAAAGAGATGCTGCTATTGTCTCCACTGTCCTCCAAAATTCTTATGTTGAAACTTAATTGCCAGTGTAATAGCATTAGGAGGTGAGGCCTTAGGGGGTGGGTTCATTCCCTTCTGTCCCTTCTACCATGTGAGAACAAAGCAAGAAGGCCCTCACCAGACACTGGATGCTGGTGCCTTGCTCTTGGATTTCCCAGCCTCCAGAACTGTGAGAAATACATTTCTTTTTTAAAATTTATTTTCTTAAAAAGTATTTTTGGTAGAGATGGCACCTTGCTCTGTTGCTCGGGCTAATCTCAAACTCCTGACCTCAAATGATCCTCCTGCCTCGGCCTCTCAAAGTGTTGGGATTACAGGCATCAGCCACCACACCCAGGGACATTTGTATTCATTATAAATTACCCAGTTTGCAGTATTTTGTTATAGCAGCATGAATGGACTAAGACAGATGCCAATTAAGAAAAAGAACTGGTCTTTAAAAAACACAAGAAGCTGTGGTTGTCCTGTTTCTAATCAAAGACTAACTCATCTTTTTCTGGAAGGAGATCTGTGTGACTGAATGACCTTCTGGAACTTGGAATGTGTGTAAATCCCACTGTAAGGATGTGATGGTTAATTTGGGCCTAGGGCCAGACACAGAAAGACAAACAACACATGATCTCACTCATATGTGGATCTAAAAAAGTTGATTTCATAGAAGTAGAGAGTGGAATAGTGGTTACCAGAGGCTGGGAGGGTAGGGAGGAGGGGAGAACAAGGAGAGGTTGGTCAATGGTTACAAAATTACAGTTAGACAGAAAGAATACGTTCTGGTGTTTTATCACACAGCTGGGTGACTATAGTAAATAACAATGCAGTATATATATCAAGAACCTAGAAGAGAAGGTTTTGAATGTCACAACAGAGAAATGATAAATGTTTAAAGTGACGGCTATGATAACTACCCTGATTTGATCATTACACAACGTAAACGTGTATTGAAACATCACACTGTAACCCATACATATATACAATTATTATGTGTCAATTATAAATAAAAATAAAAGATTTAGGCTCAGGGCTGATGAAAGACACAGCTCCCTGTCCCTTCTCAGTGAGGGACAAGATGGTCACTGATCATCTCTGTCACTATGGTCAGGTGGCTGAGGACCAGAGGAGGCCCTGGGACAGAAAAGGGGCTGAGTTTAACCTTTGCCTTTTATCTGCTTCTAGGGAAGGAATCAAGATGCATACAAAAGTGGACTCACATGCATGCACTAGGAGATATGTACAAGGATGGTGGCTGTAGCATTATCTGTGAGAGGGAAACACTGGAAATAACCCAAGTGCCTATCAACTGGAGAGTAGATGAATAAATCATGCTGTAGGCATTCAATGGACTTCTATTTGGCAGATAATGAATAAACTAGATCTGTGTGTATCTCAATATGTGCAAAAGCAATATTGAATGAAAACAAAGCATGTTGCAGCATGAAAGCAGTTATGTAAACTAGAAAAACCACAGAAAGAAATTCTGTAGCTTTTTTACAGAAACATAAATATAGTTTAGATATAAAAATATGGATAGGAGAGTATTTACCAAATTCCCGGTAGTGGCTGTCTTTCGGGCGGAAGGTGACTTGGACTGGGAAGGGTGATCAAGGGGGTTTCAACTTTATCTGTACTGCTCTTTTCTCTTATTCAAAAATATCTGAAGCATGTGAAAAGGTGGCTAATTTATTACTTATTAGGGAAATGTAAATTAAAGCCACAGTAAGGAGGAGGGGAAGGAGGAGAAGAAGGAGGAGGAGAAGAAAAATCCTAGTAAGATACCAGTACACACTCACCAGAATGGCTAATGAGTCTAACACATCATATGTTGGCACAAATATGGAGCAGCTGGAACTCTTAGACATTGGCGGGAGTGTATATTCATTCACGCACTTTGGAAAACGGTTTGGCAGTATCTATGAAAGTGAAACATATGCCTATCCCGTGATTCTGAAATTCTGCCCCTAGATAGAAACCCAAGAGAAGTGAGTATACATGTGCACCAAAATAAATGTACAAGGATGTTCATAGCAGCTTTATTTATATTAGCCAATGACTAATCAAACCAATTTGGTTATTCTACTTCTAGATATAGATGTTAGAGAGTCTTAATCATGTACCCAAGAAGACAGGTGCAAGAATATTCATTGCAACACTATTTACAACAGCAACAACAACAACAACAAAATAACAACTCAAATGTCCACCCTCAGGAGGATGCATTAATACTGCAATAACATAGATGAATGTCATAGACATTACGTTAAGCAGAAGAAGCCAGGCGTAAATGAATACATGCAATGTAGTTTTGTTTTAAGGAGTTCTACAATAGGCAAAACTAATTCCTACTGAGAGGATTCGGAATAAGAGTTCCTTATGGGGCGCTACTGATTAGAAAATAGCATAGGGACCCTTCTGAGGTGATGATATATTACATCTTCATCTGAATGGTAATTACACAGGTGTTTACACAAGTAAACATTATTAAACTGTACACTCAAGATTTGTGTACTTTGTTGTATGTTTAAGTTATGTCTCAAAAATATCGGAAGCAAGCATGACTAAATGTTAACATATGTTAATTCTTGGTGGTGGGTACACACAGTATTACTCAATCTCTACGTTTTCGTATATATTAAAATATATTTATAATTCGGAAAAAGAGAGGGCACTAGTCTTTTGGAGTCCAGTGACACTCATCCCAGAGGTGATGACACTCCATTTGAGTCCGGGCCCCTTGCCCAGCCATGTCCCCAGTGTATGGGCAGGTTCCCTTACAGTGGGGTGCCGCTGATAGCAGCCAACCAATCTTTCCTGGGTAGAGAGCTTCTTCATTTGTTTGGTAAATCATAGCGGCTGTTAAAGATGGGACTGTTGTGTAGGCTCCTCTGAAGATCAGCTCGACTGATTCTTTACCTGACAGGGGCCCTGAGCCATCATGCAAGAGCTGGGTTGGATATCTACTTCCCTGCACCCCAGCTCTGGCCAGAGGGAGAGCTGCATTTGAAAGTAGCCCCATGGCCTCAGCTCCCAGATTGGCTGCTGGTCTGTTAGCTCAGGGCATCACCAGTGGGTACCAGGGGCAGGTCGAAGAGAATGAGCGATGGAGAGAGAGAAAAAAAGAATGTAAAAGGGGATAAAGAAAAAGGGAAGGAAAAGACAAAATGAAAGCTGCAGATGCCTTGCCGTGTTGCTTCCAGGACCTGGGTTCTCTGCTTTATTTCTTTCTCCTCTTGGCTGCCCAGCTGTCCACCTTGCAGGAATTCAGAGCTTCCCCCTGTGGAAGGAGGAGGGGGTAGTGAGGCCGAAAGTGTCTCTCAAACAACACAGACGTGCCTTTCTACCACTAAGTGACTGACCAGCTACTTACCCTCTCTGCGTCTCAGTTTTCCCGCTGGCAAAACAGGGGCAATAATTTCACCGCTGAGGGCTGCTGCCAGGAGCTGGAAACTGCGCACACCAAGTCCTGACGCCTCGCAGGCCCTCGACCAGCGTCGTAAGATGCCTCCTTCCCTCTGAGTCTGTGGGTCAGAGCCCTCGCAGCGCTGCCCCACAGAACTTCCTGCCGTGAAGGCTGCTGAGCGCTCAAAACGTCTCTAGTGCTAAGGAGAGGTTGAGTGTTTCATTCCGTTGCATGTTAATTGCTCTACATTTAATTAGCCGTCTGCGGCGAGAGACTAGCGCTTAGCTCAGCGCAGAGTCCAGGGCAGGGACTGCCCCCGCAGGCCGCGGGGTAGGGTGGCTCGCCCGGTTCGCGCTGCGTGGACGCAGTAGTTTCTTCCCATAATAACCCCCTTCTGGATAAAGTCAGGCTGGCGGGAGCGTCCTGGACCGTAGTTCAAGCCCCCGCGCTCCGCGGTGGGAAGAGTTCAGGACTCCCCCAACTTCTGCTCCTTTCGCCCCCGACCGTCTCCACTCCGCCCGCCCACCATCTCGGAAGTCCCCTTGGGACAATGCGGAGGGGACCTCCGCGTCCCCGACACCCAATTGGGCCACGGCTGCGGGCTCCTTCGTCCCTCGCCGCCAGCCAGGGAGGCTCTGCATGCCCACGTCCACTGCACAGCCGAGGAAACTGCGACTCGCGGAGGTGCGCGGCACGCGGCGGGAAGCAGCGGAGCTCGCGCCCAGCAGTCAGCTCTGGTGACGCCGAGGACACCGCGTGGGCCGGGTTGTCAGGGCGCGCGGGCGACAGGCGGGTAAATATTTGGGGCTGTAACCCGGGCTTCGGCGACTCCTCGTCACTGCGGTTCCAGGGAGGGCGCGTGGCGAGGGCGGTGCCTGGGGGCAGGGGCCTCCTCGGAGGGCGGTGGAGACAGACCCATCGCCTCGGCTCCGCAGCCCCGCCCCGGCCCCGCCTCCGCCCCGGCCGCCAGCGGCTATAAGATCTAGGAGCCGGAGCCGGCCGGAGGGCTGGCGCGGATCGTGCTGGGAGCGGCGCGGCTGGAGCGCAGCGCCGAAGGGACTGGCGGGGCGGGAGTGTGCGGGACAGCGAGCCCCGGAGTAGCCCAGGCTGCCACCTCGCAGGACCCAAGGCCACGCACGCCGGGCCCCGCTGAGCCGCCTCATGAAGCCGCCCGCGGCGCAGGGCAGTCCCGCGGCCGCCGCGGCCGCAGGTGAGTGCGGGGTCCGGAGTCCCCTTAAAGTCCCGGCTCTGCAGATGGCGGGTGAGAAAGGAGGCGCCCCCTGTCGTCCCTTTACACCCGCCACCCTTCCATCCTCCCCGGCGGGACCCTGTCCCCTGTCGTCCAGCGCGGGCGGCTGCAGCCTCCTTCCCGGCCCGGGCTGGCCCCCATGTCCCACCTTCCCGCCACCACCAGCTCCGCGCGCGCCCGGGGTTGGGGCGAGCGTGGGGAGGAGTCTGGCCGCGCCAAGTCGCTGTGTGACCCTGGGCCTGGCGGAGGCTCCGTTTTCTTGTCTGTAAAACGGACTTGGTAATAGAACGCACTTCGGGGATGGTGGAGAAGATTACCAGGTAACAGCGACTGCGTGGCTGTCACTTGGCAGAGGCGCCAAGTGTCAGTTATCTTCGGGAACCGTGGAGGCCCCTCCTGGCCCTGGGAGGTGGTCTCGCTGACCCCCTGACTTCCGTGCACTGAGTCCCCGGCCCTGCCCGCAGCCCCGGCCCTGGACTCGGCGGCCGCGGAGGACCTGTCGGACGCGCTGTGTGAGTTTGACGCGGTGCTGGCCGACTTCGCGTCGCCCTTCCACGAGCGCCACTTCCACTACGAGGAGCACCTGGAGCGCATGAAGCGGCGCAGCAGCGCCAGCGTCAGCGACAGCAGCGGCTTCAGCGACTCGGAGAGTAAGTGCGGCCCCCGCTAGGATGGCGCCGGGATCTCCCAGTTCCCAGCACCTGGCCCGCGAAGGTTGCGGCCTCAGTTTTCTTATCTGTAAACTGAGGAATGGTGTCCAGGAACCCAGTCCTGAAGCTCACAAAGCAGTAGGCCGAGCAGTGGCGGGGCCCCTGACGATAATCACGGGAAAGGTCGCTGGAGGGCAGGTTGGTCCACATGCCGTCCACAGGTGTGTCACCAGGCAGGCGAGTTTAAGCAGCTTGTCCCGACTGAGCCAGACAGGACTCCCTGGACCTGCACCAGGCCTTTCCACAGTTTCCCTCCTCTTCTCCTTTCCCGTGCCTCTCCCCTCTCCCCTGTAACTTTGCAGATGTGGAGTAGGTGCCAGTGGAATGAGGGGGCACAGTGGGGACATGGGAGGGCGCTGAACGGAAATATTCATGAAACCAGGAAAGGTTTCATAAGCCCAAACGGCTGTTCCTGGGATTTATGAAATAACTGTTTGCATTTTCTTCTGGCCCTGAGCGCTCAGACTTGTTGCTCCATTGCATGCAGTTATGAAAATCTGTGGCACTGCTGAGTTCAAGTATTTTTCAGCCAGGTCCTCCCCCAGGCTGGAGGGGGAGCCAGAGAGCACATGGGCATGAAGGTGCTTCCCGGTGACCTTTCTCACAATGGAGACTATACTACCCCAGGGTCTCTTTGTCCTGAACAACTTTGTCAACAACACAACAACAACAACAACAACAACAACAAAGAGACAGCTTTTCCCAGGAGCTCACATGTCCTGGGAGGATTCAAACAGCAAATTAGGTGCCTTTTTAGTATTACATGATTGTTGGTTTCAAATCCAGAATTGCTTATTGTTTTTCAAAGTGCAAAGTCAATTTTAAAGTCTTCTGTGTTATTCTTCAACCTTTAATCCCTAGATGGGTTACAGGCATGAATGTCACTCCTTTTGCTGCCCTTGACTCAGGACGTGAAAGTGATGGCCTTTCCTTGTGATTCTCTTATTTTGAAACCTGGAACTCTTCCTTGTTCCTGGGCTAAGATTCGGGGCTAGACTTGAACGTGAGCTGCCCTTCTGCAAAGGGATAAATGCGCTCACCACCCTGGTCAGGGTTTGACACAGAAAGCTGAGTTCCAGCTTGAGTTTCCTTGGCAGCATTGCCAGAGAGTTAGACCAAGCTGCAGCTTTTGAGGTGAAAGGGGATGGAAGAAAGTACTGTTACTTTTCCACTTAGAATTTTTGGACTTTGTTCCTAATGAACAGGTTCATTTTTAGTTTCAAAGCGAAGTGTTTACATTCTGGAAATTTGTCTCAATTCCTAAGGCCAAACTTAAATATGTCTCCTTTTACTGGGGCATGGAGCAAGTTATTCATCAAATACAGATTCTCCCATGGAAAAGAAAGCTGGGACAGTGTGTCACTGCAGCTCTGTGGCAAAGAACAGCTCCTTTCTAAGCAACAGCTTCACTCCGCTAGAATAGGTCTAAGAGTGCCCATTCATGGCTGATTGCAGCTTCCACTGAGTGGGATTTCAGATCTAGGACTGTTTTCAGATGCCTTAAAGAGAAGGCATAGAAACACATTCTTAACAGTTGCAGGGGAGATAGTTGGGATAGTTTGTAGTTTTACTTAGGTTATATGTGTCTATTTTGTTTTCTGCTTTTGTTAACTGACTAACCCGTAGTTTGGTGGTTAGAGAAGTGATGAGAAGAATATAAAGAAAGCTCAGATGACGTTTGTCTTTGCTTTAAATGTGTAATTTTTCTCTCACAAGGCTGGTTAGAAATATTGTTGGCAGAAGCTGTGTGTATCTAAATGATAATTTCTTAAGGAAGCATAATACGTGTATCTTAATTGCTGCCAAGAATTGAGCACAGACATTTGTTACACTCGTTTGTCTGTTTAATGATTTTCTGTGGGAGAGAATGCTTAAGAGAGGTAGATGCTACTGAAATTTAGCTCATGAAGAGGGAGACAAACCAGAATAATGATAATAACAGCAGGTCACTTTTAGCAAATCCTTGCTATGAGGATGATGATGATTTATTAGCTAGAATGGGAACCATGTCTTCACGAATAGACTGAAGTCCTTCTGAGCCCAGATCACATGCCTGTTTGTCAATGATGGCTGTTTGTGAAGGTGTCTCTCTGAGGCGGTGGTCATCTGGCAGGGTGAGTGGAGCCCAGTTTGAGCCTTGTCAAAACCCTGGATGATGAGTGGGATTTAGTTTCTCCAGCTGTGAAATTGAAAGGATGCTATTTAATAGTGCTATTAGGTAGAAAATGTTTGCTCTGTTGAATGCTTTCAAAATATCATTACAATGTACATGCTGTGCTATACCACATAGATACATTGGAGCCAGTGTCTCGCATGAAAATATTTTGGATGAAGCTGTAAACCAATGTTACCTCTGTTTTTGTGCTCTAGTTTTTACAGCTCTGTCTGAAGGTGCACCAGCCTTACAAGGAAGATTAAACAGTAATCGTGTTCTTTGAAGAATACTTCTTCCTTCTCATTAAAAAAAAAAATTTAGGTTGCTTGCACCCAAAGGCAAAAAATAGCCATTCCCTCTACCGAAAGAAACAAGTTACTCAGATAGGAAAGAAGAACAGATATTTAATAAGGAAATACTCCTTCCCATTCCCACTTTGAGGGAGGCCTCTTAAGACATGAAGAGGACCAAAATAACAATTACAGTATAACTTCACATGGGTGGGGGGTGTGTGGAATTCAAATGTAGTTGATCAAAATCAAGTTGTTACTTTCCTTTAGACTTGATTCCAACATGTAAAAAAAATCAGGCGCTTTAGTGGGAGTAATTTTAACTTCAGCAGTGAAAGGGTAATGCAATTAAGAGTTAGGGTAGTGTTTCTCAAACCTCATCCTCAGAGGTGCTTTAGAAATTGACTACCTTTGGTTTGAATTTATTTTTAGAAATATGTCTTCTTTTCAATATTTTTAAGACTGTAAAAGGTACACCATGATTTCTCAAATGTGTTAAATGAAATTTTAACTCATTATGTTTCAAGTTTTAACCAGTGTGTTGACTTTATAAGACATTTATGATATTAACTTAAACTTTAAAAGGTGGTATGCACTTATATCTTTAATGTATTGGGGTTTCACGTAATTTTTCCTTTGAAGGGGGAAGTGTTTTGCTGCTCAATAAAAAAGGTCTGAAGTCTACTGTGTATGCTAGGGTTATTACAATATTGTAGGACCATTTAGGGAATGAGGAACTGGCTTCCTTAGCATCAGCAAGACTTAGAACACCTGCATTATCTTTGCCTAGACTATTCTGGCCTGGCCCTGGGAGAGGGGACTTTGTGGGCCCTGAAGAACCAGCATGACAGTTGGCTGATGTGGCTTAGAAGTCACTGAGGCTAGAACCTGAACTTGTTCAAGCCATGAGAGAATAAGGCCAGTGAGGAGCTTTCAGGGTTCCCTGGTACTCTGTTAGCAATTCCACATGGGTGACAGGTCTTGTGATGCTTGGCAAGGCATATAGAGGGATGGCACGGTCCCAGAAAGGGAGCTGGGACAACGGTGGAGTAGCTGAGGAAAGAGGCTCTTCCTTATTTTGCCCCACTTTGGCGAGGCTATCAGAATTTCGATTTTCGGGAGGAGAATTCAACCCACACCCCAGCCATTCCCTGTGGCAAAAGGGAGGCAGGTCCAAAGCTTGCTTTTTCTCAGTTAATTACTAGAGTTTGCTTGCTTTAAACGTGTGGGAGTGTGGGATCGGTCTATATTTACAGGAGCCTTGGGCAAGGTTTACTGTCTGTGGTTTTACTTCCCTCTGGAGCAGCACGTTGACATGCGCTAACCCTAAATTACCTTTCTCCCAACCCCCCAAGCTAAAAACACACACCTACCTTTTCAACAAGCCTCTATTTTGCAGCAGAGTTTCTCCAACTCTGTTAGTTGTATATTTCATATGCTTTTCTTTCTTTTGATGGTGCCTTAGAAAACGTGGTCCCAGAATTTCAGGTTCCTGGCTTCAGTACACTGAGTGGATCTGCCAGGGATGTTTCTAATGGGAATTTGAGATACACGTGAGATGGTGCTTCAGAGCTGACTGAAACCAATGTTGTAAGGCCCTCAAATATCCAGCCTTACCACCTGCCAGGGTTCCCCAAATCATCACTGTTCTAGGTCTCTCGAGCCTCTATTAATAGCAGCACCTGATACCCACGCGGGGCAATGATACATGAATATGTGATCAGCCAGCAACACATTGCTGTCATTTAATCAGACTAACTGGCTATTATTTTTGCAAGGAATAGAGTTCCAGGGGAGGGAAAAGAACGGGATGTCAGGCCTTGCTTACCTTGAAATCTGTCTAGGCGCCTTGCGTGAGATTTTGCCCATTGTATGTTCTTAATAAAACTCTGTGGAAAGAAATTTTATTGGTTAAGGGTAAAGAGAAGTCTAGAGCTTGGGGTACCTCTATGTTGAGGGTTTGTTCTTGGGAGGTTTGTTCTAGGATGCCACCGAAGAGAAAGTTCTCTTAAGAATTTTACTGCTCTCTCTCAAGAAGAGGGAGAATCTTGATTCTGTTTATTCTCTGCGATTACCTTTTCTGTCTCAGGAGTGCTATTCTTCACTTTGCTAGGAACTTTAGAATTAAATCATTAAAACCGCAGGCATTAGACACAGATTATTAGGTTACTCTTCTTCTAACAAGGAAGAAACGGAGTGACTCATACAGGGTCATGCAGTTTTTTTTTTTTTTTTTTTTTTTTTTTTTTTTTTTGAGACGGAGTCTCGCGCTGTGTCACCCAGGCTGGAGTGCAGTGGCGCGATCTCGGCTCACTGCAAGCTCCGCCTCCCAGGTTCACGCCATTCTCCTGCCTCAGCCTCCGAGTAGCTGGGACTACAGGCGCCCGCCACCACGCCCGGCTAGTTTTTTGTATTTTTAGTAGAGACGGGGTTTCACCATGTTAGCCAGGATGGTCTCGATCTCCTGACCTCGTGATCCACCCGCCTCGGCCTCCCAAAGTGCTGGGATTACAGGCTTGAGCCACCGCGCCCGGCCGGGTCATGCAGTTTTTATGTGGCCTCTAGACACCCACTCGACAGTGGCATAGACGCTAGATGCCCACTCGCCAGTGGTATAGCTTTGGGGCCTTGAGGGCTCTCTTATTTTCTGTGCCATACATGACGTGTAGATATCATCACAGGGTGTGCCTCAGCTGCAGCAGGTTTGGCTCAAGGATGCTGGCGGTCGGCTTCCTCTTGATGGTTGAAGGTTGAACATTTCAGAACTTGGAGTTGGGTCTGTTCCAGATTGTACACCTCATGGAAAGGGAGTGAAGTCATGGTGTGGCAATGAGCCGGGGCGTGAGCTAATGTGTGTGTGTGTGTGTCGGTGGGGTTGGGGGGGTGTGGGCGGGGCGGGGGCGGGCAGGAGGAAGTGAGCGTAGCTATGCTGCCATCCATGCCTCCGTGTGCGTGTGTTTCTATATAAATAGATATTGTAACTAGTACTTTTCCCTCTCTTCCTCCCTCACTGTGGGAGTGGCTGTCAGTTTTGTCTGTATATATTCTCAGTCTGGGAAAAACGCTCACGTCAAGAAGGCATTTAGCCTGTGAACCTAAAGGATCAGAGGACAGCCCTGGCAATATTCCGGATCTACGGCTCATTCTCTACAGATTCTCTCCAGGCCCCATGAGTTATGCTGAGTTTTTCCTGAATCTTTGCTGGATTCCTTTTTTCCCCTGCTACCATCCTCTTTTGTAATGGCCTCTCCATATCTAGATTGTTCCTTCTCCCACCATTCAACAGTGTTTGGCCTCCTCGCCTGTGAGGTGAACAAATTGTGGTGTCTTTCTCCTCCTGCAGAGGAGTGTACGTGGATGGAAACTTGCTGGAGAGTTGGGGCAGAAGAGAGCTGAAGTTCAAAGTCAGGGAAAGGCCTGTGGTGCACGCCGGGTGGGTGGAGTGAGCGGTGGCGTGTGGAAAGTTGCTCTCCTAGGCCAGCTGCTTGTGGGAGATAGAGAGTGGAGGTGTGGTCCCTGCCATCTGGGCCAGCCAGTCTCTGGGCCAGGGATGGGGGTGAAGCTCTCAGGTATCCTTCAGAGCCACAGATAACGTGCCAAGGGCCTCGTATTTTCTGGCTTGGAGTCTAAGCATGAGGTCTGCCTCCTCAGGACCCTCTGTGGTTTTCTCGCCCCTAAATCTTGCCTCATCTTCTCCCCATGAGTTTCTCAGTCTGCATTTGTGGCGATTGTCCTGTGACTGCATGGTGAGAACAGTAAGGCTCCCTTGCAGGTCTGCAGTGGGTGTGGCCAGCTTCCTGTGTGTCGGGGAAAGGCCCTCCCTTGGGAGAACTGGAGAGCTCCTTTGGAGGTGGGTTTGGTTGAGGGAGCCAGCAGGACGGCTTCCCGAGAAAGGTTCCACAGAGTCTAAGGGTCCTAAGAAATAGTAGCAGGAACACCACAAAAAAGTGTCCTGTGGTCAGGTACACTGGGGAAATGGGGCTGGTTTTGTTTAACCACAAGTCTTTTCAGGATGCTGGAAGTGGGCGTACCCACGGGAATGACCAAGGCTGGTTGGTGTTTCTCGGGGGTACTTGACCACACAGCCCTCAGAGGATCAGCATTCTGAGGAATGTGTTTTTGGGGAAATGTAGGTATCAAGGTCCAGGGTTTTGGATCTCAGTCCATGTTCATCCTCAAAGCCCAGTGATGGTGCTGGTTTCAGGTGAGCTGGGCTGGACCTCTGAAGGAAGCAAAGATTGTGAGGGTTGCTCTCAAGGGTCTTCCGGGCATGTTTGGAAAAGTGGACAAGATGGCAGTGTCAGTGCAAAAAGAGCAGGGGCAGGTGGGCCCCTGGGCAGGAGAGGGTCGGGGGAAAGGGAGCCAGGAGAGGCACCTGAGAAGCTGTGGCAGCCTCTTAGGGACAAAGCTGAATTTCCCTGAGACCAGAAACCTCTTCTTCCAAAAACCCTGATCCTTTTGGTATTGGGCCTATCTCTTGTCACTTAAGCAAATTTCTTTTCAGTTAACGGGACCAAAGAGAGATGTTTTTGCCTCCTCCTGAGCTGGAGGTAATTGGCTTAAAGTGGAAGAATCCTGAGGAAGCGGGGACCTGGTCAGGCCCCCATCATTCCCCTGCCCTTTCACACCTGAAGAGCCACTTCTCTGCTCCAACTGTGGCTGGCTTTGTGTTTTGTTTTAACCAGGAAGGCTGTTCCCCGTGACCTCAGGGACCACATCCTGCTTCTGCTGCCTGCCTTGCCTTTGCACCCTTTGAGTCAGTGCTGCTCAGCCAGCAGCCCCTTTCTGAGTCACAGCCACACAACTGGGCCAACTGTGGGTTGCTTGCCTTCCCCGTAGCAGGACTTAGAGAATCTCAGAGCTAGAAGTGCCTTTAAGGATTGTTTAGTCCACCTTCCCTTTCTGTTGATAAGTAAGCTAGGCCCAGAGATACCATCTTGTTCAAAGGCACCCTAGTACTTAGTAGTTGACTGGATGGTGCCCTTGACTCCCAGCTCAGCCTTGAACTTCTGGGGCCTCATCTTGCTGTCGTTCAAGTCTTTGAAGGTAGGAGCATAGAGGGAGCCATGACGTCACTCCAAGTGTCTAGTAGATGAACTTCCAGGAGAAGATGTCTTTATCTTTGACCTTCTGGCTTATCTGAAGAGTACAGACTTAGGAAAACCTCTCTTAAGTAAAAGAGAGGATTATTAAATTATAGGATAGCAAGACAGCAAAGATCTCTCTTGAGCAGGGAAAGAGGATTAAGTCATGGGATACCGGATGTTTGTATTTTAGGAGGCTCAGAGGGCAGAAGGGACATATTTCACGTGAGATGATTCCTTTTGCCTAAAATCCTTACCCCCTCACCCCCACCATCAACCAAGCACTGGTCATGATGATCCTATCACCCCCTTCCTGTATTAGGGGAGCAAGGGCCTTTGGTGTACTTGATTGGACACACACACTCTCACACACACACTCACACTCTCACACACACTCACACACTCTCACACGCACACACTCTCACTCATGCACGCACGTGCACACTCACACACTTTCACACATACACTCACACACACTCTCACACGCTCTCATGCACACTTACACACTCACACTCTCATGCACACACACACACTCACGCATACTCACAGACATACACTCACACACTCTCACATGCACACACTCTCACACTCTCACACTCTCACTCTCACACACTGTCTCACACAGACTCTCTCATACACCCTCACTCACACACACTCTTTCATGCACACTTACACGCATACTTTCACACACACACTCACACACACACAAACAAACTCCCCTGTCTCGAATCATTTTGGGGGCATAAACATAAAACCTGGAAATCAACCTGTTTTCTTTTCTTTCTTTTTTTTTTTTTTTTGAGACAGAGTCTCACTCTGTCGCCCAGGCTGGAGTGCGGTGGTGATCTTACCTTCACCTTCCGAGTTCAAGCGAGTCTCCTGCCTGAACCTCCTGAGTAGCTGGGGCTGCAGGCACACACCTCCATGCCTGGCTGATTTTTGTATTTTTAGTAGAGAGGGGTTTCACCATGTTGGCCAGGCTGGTCTTGAACTCCTGATCTCTGGTGATCCACCTGCTTCAGTCTTCCAAAGTGTTGAGATTACAGTCGGGAGCCACCACGCCTGGCTGTTTTCTTTACTATAGATTTGCAGTTTTGGCTTATTTTGAAGACAAATTGTTGGTTATCAATAGACTATAAAGTGATAAGTCTATAGTCTCATGAGTACTATTTCTAATGAGTATATTTTCCTTCCTGAAAGGTGCAGATTCACTTTATAGGAACAGCTTCAGCTTCAGTGATGAAAAACTGAATTCCCCAACAGACTCTACCCCAGCTCTTCTCTCTCCTGCTGTCGCTCCTCAGAAAGGTAAGGTCATTAGTTGGAATTGGAGTTTTTTGCTTTTTTATTCCTCTCCCCTTCTCCATCCCTTCTCTGTCCCTTTTATCCCTAAACGATCTTTCTCAAATGTACAAAACAGATAGGTAAGACTAATGTCTTAATACTGTAGAGTATAAAGTGGAATTTTTTTATTTCTCAGGATTTTAATCAGTGTGAACGTGAAATCAGATAATTTGGGGCAGAAAACCTGACGTCACAGGGAGAAAGAAAACTTGGAGACTAGACTGTTCTCTCTCATGTGATGTAATCAAGACTGTGCAAATGACAGTGTTTCTTAGGAGTCTCCTCCCAGACTTGCTGGTTCCTGAATTTAAAACTCATCAGTTTGCAGATAGTAGGGTTCTTTTTTATTGCGTTAATTATTTAACCAATGGTTTCAGATGACCAATTTAGCAATTCAATGGAGTTGTCATTATGAGATAAGCTATGGTCTAACATGATTTAAAATAGCAGCTCCAGCCTGTGTCTACTGTGGTATTAATAGACCTAAAATGTCTTTAAAGATGCATGAGCAGTTTCTTATTTTTTGGAACTGGTAAAATGTCTCCAGCCAGAGAGTTGAATGTTCTATTACATTGGACAAGTGCCTTTTTGAAAACAAAAGGAGTTTTTTTCCTTAAGAAAAGTTATACTTGCTGAAAATAGTTGCAGAATGCAATAAAAATGGAACATAGTTAAAAAGAAATGACAATTCCATCACTCTTTTCACTTTGGCAGTAAGACAGGACTTCGCTCTTTTTTCAAAAGAGGCATTTTAAAATTCCCTTCTCAACATAGCAACGTTAGCACCCACTGGGAATTCTGCCACTATCCAGCTCTCAGTCTGTAATGGATCTGTTGAATTCAGAGACAGAGCAGTCTAGAAAGTGGCTTAAAACATGCTCAGATTTGTTACCTGATCCTCAAGAGGTAGGAATTAAAGAGGCGGAAGAAAGCCCCTAGTGGCAAATTGACTTAAAAAGCTAAGAACAATTAGCCATTTGTAGCCAGCAGTGTTAATTAATAAAACTATCCAGTACTGCATTTCAGGGAAGGCGTGAATGATGTGATGAACTCTACAGAAATAAAGTCAGCTGTATGAAAAAAATCTGTACATCTCAGGCTCTAGAGAGAACCAAATCAGAATGAGGACTCGTTACCTTGTGTGGGCACCTGGAGGGGATGAGGCTGTGCTGGAACCAGAAGCCTCATGGTGCCTTCCCGGTACCATTTTGATAAGAAACAGTGAACTCTTTGTTCATTTCATACTGGAGGGACTCTGAGGGCTGCAGCGTTGCCTTGGGGGGACGGCACAAGCATGAATGCATCAGAAGGCTAGTGCCGCGGGAATGACACAGTCTAGGTGTCCGCTCTGCACGGTGCTATGCTTACTGAATTTTTTGACTAATAACTCATATTCTACACAATACAAAAACCAAACTCTTTTTATCTTCCCTTCCTGCTCCTCACTCTCCTGCAAACATTTAAGACAGTGAAGGAAGATTCCTCTTCCAGGTGATGGAGAAGTGGGGTGGGATGGTTGGAGAGGGTGGTGATGAACTAAAAAACAAAGAAACACTGAGGCTAGTCTTCAGAATCAGTTTCTGAGTTTACTGTATCAAAACACTGGAGCACACACTTAGGATTGGCCCAGGACACTCTTCAATGAAGTCTCTGAAGATAAGGAGGTGGATGTAAAATAGAAATAATCCATTCTATAACCCTGGACGTTCCAACATCCTGGAAAACTCAATATGAAGTCATCAGCTGTCTTTGTTATGGAAACTGAACTCTCTCTCTCCCCCCGCCCCACCGTTTCACAGCCAAATTAGGAGACACAAAAGAGCTAGAAGACTTCATTGCTGATCTTGACAGAACTTTAGCAAGTAAGTACATGTCTGATATTAAAAACAAAAAAACAAACAAAAAACTAACAGACACTTCTGATAAAGTGTTGCAATGTTAACCAGCTTGCCCTGGGGCAGAAAGTTGCATCCTAAGCCTTCTTTAGGTTTAGAAACGGGACCTTAGGCTGGTCGCAGTGACTCACGCCTGTAATCCCAGCACTTTGGGAGGCCAAGGCGGGTGGATCACCTGAGGTCGGAAGTTCAAGGCCAGCCTGGCCAACGTGGTGAAACCCCGTCTCTGCTAAAAAACACAAAAGTTAGCTGGGCATGGTGGCGCGTGCCCTGTAGTCCCAGCTACTTGGGAGGCAGAGGTTGCAGTGAGCTGAGATTGCACCACTGCACTCCAGCCTGGCGACAGAGCGAGACTCTCAGAAAAAATATAATAAGAAATAAAATAAAAACAAAATAATAATAATAATAATAATAATAATACACAGGACTCTAGTGGCTAGGAATGAAATTCTGGGATAAGCTTGTGTTAAAGTAGACCATGTGCGTTTCCAAACAGTGAGAACAGGGCACCAGCAAACAATGGCATTTTGTTTGAGAAATGGAGAGTGAGCAAGACTGGAGCATTACCATCATGATGGCCTGTCAGGCTTTTCAGAGAAGAAATGAACTGATTAACCACAAGTGCATTACTCCAACAAGCCAAAAGGGTTCCATCCCATGGGCCAGGGTAATTTTCCAGGTTAGATCCAGGGTTTGGGTGAAATCTAACTTTAAGAGGTGGGTGCCAAAAGAGAGAATTGGCTTGGGGGGCCTTTCACCAGAGACCCACGCCAGTGACTGAAAGACCTGGATTAGGTATGCATACTTGCAAGCATCCTATTTGGGAATTACACTAATCGTTACCCGTTTTGTGTGACCACAAATGTTGAGAACTGAAGACATCAAATTATAACTGCACTAGAGGGGCCCAGAAGAAGGGAGCCTCACAATCTATCTACACACTCCATTTCCAAAGGATAAGATTGCAAGAGCCAGGAGGACCAACCCCAGCTTCTGGGATGGAAGGTTCAGCAACTCTGCTATGGGGTTCCTGTTTAGTCACAGAATGGGCTGGGAGAATTTTGTCCCAGCCCCTTAATTTTCCAGTGGAAGGATTGATTTTCTGTGAGAAGTATTTAATGCTATTCTTTACTAAAGAGCTGGGTAAACTCTGAAAAATGAAATCCAAAGCTGGTTATTTAAAAATAACTATGTTCTTAACACTCTTGCAGACAAACCTAAATATCAGATAGAAAGTCCTTGTATCATCTCTGTTTGCTGGAAGATTTTACTGCCTCTTTTCTTAGGTACAGCACCATCTTACATCAGAAGACCAGGGCCTGTTTTGACAGGGATTATTATAATTGTAGCATAATTTGTATTAGACCCATGTGACAAGCCTGTCTACTTCATGGAAATTGCAGTGGGTTGTCCAGTCATTCCAGTTAATCAAACACTCATCATGTGGGAAGCCTGGCATTGAGTTTGGTTCTTTGATGCTTGTCTGAGACAGTGTGATGTGGTTAAGCATAGGAATTGTAAGCCTCTGAGTGGATAACCTTACCTGTCTCTCGTTTACAGGTATGTGAAACAAGAAGAAGTTCTGGGTCCTTTCATCATAAGGGAGAAGCTTCAGAAAGCTCGGAGGACCTGCTAAAATCAGCTACTAGAATCTGCTGCCAGAGGGGACGAAGACGTGCACTCAACCTTCCACCAGGCCACTCTCAGGCTCACCTTAAAATCAGCCCTTGATCCCATCTCTGGGCAATTTAGACAGTGAAACTGACTTTGTTTACCTGCCTGCAGCGTATTAGAACAGACGATCCATGCTAATATTGTATTTTCTCTTAAAACATAGCTTTCCTGTAATTTAAAGTGCTTTTATGAAAATATTTGTAATTAATTATATATAGTTGGAAATAGCAGTAAGCTTTCCCATTATAATATATTTTTGTATACAAATAAAATTTGAACTAGAGTCTGCTTCCTTTTCTTCTTATTTTTTAAAATATATTTCCATTCAAATAATATTCTAGTGGGAGTAACATGCTTCTTGATTCCTTCGCAAGGCCCCTGGGTGCTCTCTGATTGCACTAGACAAGAGGACAGTAAATTTAAAGTGTTCCTTTAGCTCATTCAGTGCTCTGAAAGGAAATGCTGGCAGACGGCTGCTGGGAAATTTTAATTTGAGGATTGTGATTCCATTGGAAGTTAGGTTTCTATTCTGCCTCTGCCCTCCTTCTCAGATCTTGTCACCATTGCAGGTGGCATGGACTCTTTCTCTGAATTAAGGGAAATACCAGTTGTTCTTACAATCCAGGACTTAAATACGAGGGAAAGTTGAGATAGCTGGAAGACTTGAAAATGATGGTGCTTTTCTAAGATCTGTGTGTGGAGGAAGATTGATGGTGCTGGTCTTGATGGAATGTCCAGCCAACCTCAGGTGCGAAGCGTTTGACGGGTAGGCTTTGCACATAGAAGCCACTGACCCCTTCTCCCACTTGCCTTTGTGGGGGCTGGAGAGAGGCATAAAAATAAGAAAGCTCATAATTTTCTTATCTATGCTTTTCTGTCTTTAAAACCTCCTCTAAAATATCCGGGCATTACTTTCATAATCAGAATAAAGTTATTTTAAAACTCAAATCCCTATATTCCCAAAGGACATAAATCCAAAACATAAATACTCATAATCTTACTTGTATCTTCAAAAGCTAACTACTATATTTGATCGGTTTTTTAGGGAATCGGGAAACTAAATTGCATTTTTTAAACTTTTTTCTTTTCCTCAAGCTTCCGGGAAAACTTTTGGGTTGAACTTAAATACTTCTTTTTCAAAAAAATGAGATCTAATTCACATACTGTAGCACCCAGTTCAGTGGTTTTTAGCATATTCACAGGTACTGCAGCCGTCACCACTATCTACTTCCCTGTCTCCATGAGCTTGTCTATTCTGGACCTTGTATATAAATGGAATATGTAATCTTTTGTGTCTGGCTTCTTTCACTTAGCATAATATTTTCAAAGTTCATCCATGAGTAGCATGAATCAGTACTTCATTTCTTTTCATGGTCAAATCATATTCCCCTGTGTGGATATGCCACCATTTGTTTATTCATTCATTGGTTGGTGAAGATTTGGGTTGTTTCTACTTTTTAGTTAACTAATAATATTGTTATGAATACCCATGTATTAGTTTTTGTGTGGACATATGTTTTCATTTCTCTTGGGTATATAACTAGGAGTGGAATTCCTGGGTCTTATGTTAGCTCTGTTTAACTCTTTGAGAAACTGTCAAACTGTTTTCCAAAGCAGTTTGGAAAACCATTTTACGTTCCCACAAGCAATGTATGAGGATTCCAGTTTCTCTATATCCTTGCCAACTTGTTCTTGTCTCCCTTGTCATTTTAGCAGGTGAGAAGTGGTATTGTGTTGTGGTTTTGTTTTGCATTTCTTTTTTTTTGAGACAGAGTCTCACTCTGTCGCACAGGCTGGAGTGCAGTGGCGCGATCTCGGCTCACTGCAAGCTCTGCCTCCCGGGTTCAAGTGATTCTCCTGCCGCAGCCTCCCAAGTAGCTGGGACTACAGGCACCCCTCAGCCTCCCAAGTAGCTGGGACTACAGGCACCCCTCAGCCTCCCGAGTAGCTGGGACTACAGGCGCCCGCCACCACGCCTGGCTAATTTTTTTGTGTTTTTGGTAGGGACGGGGTTTCACTGTGTTAGCCAGGATGGTCTCGATCTCCTGACTTTGTGATCCGCCCTCCTCGGCCTCCCAAAATGCTGGGATTACAGGTGTGAGCCACTGCGCCCGGCCTATGTTGCATTTCTGTGACTAATGATGTCTTTTCATATGCTTACTGACCATTTGTATATCTTCTTTGGAGAAATGTCTATTCAAATCCTTTGTCCATTTTAAAATTAGGATGTCCTTTTAACTTTTTTTATTTTTGTGGGTACATAGTAGGTGTATGTATTTATGGGGCACATAAGATGTTTTGATATGGGCGTGTGACGTGTAATAATCACATCATGGAAAATGGGGTGTCCACCCCCTCAAGCATTTCTCCTTCGTGTCACAAACAATCCAATTACACAATTGTAGTTATTTTTGAATGTACAGTTAAATTGTTATTGACTATAGTCACCCTGTCGTGCTATCAAATACTAGGCCTTATTCATTCATTCCAACTATTTTTTGTGCCTGTTAACCATGCCTATCTCCCCCCGACCTCCTACTATCCTTCCCAGCCTCTGGTGACCAAGCTTCTACTCTGTAATTCCATGGGTTTAACTGTTGACTTTTAGATCCCACAAATAAGTGAGAACATGAGATGTTTGTGTTTCTGTGCCTGGCTTATTTCACTTAACATAATGACCTCCAGTTCAATCCATGTTGTTGCAAATGACTGAATCTCTTTCTTATGACTGAATAGTACTCCAGTGTGCATAAGTACCACATTTTCTTCATCCATGCATCTGTTGAGGGACATTTAGGTTGCTTCCAAATCTTGGCTATTGTGAATAGAGCTGCAACAAATATGGGAGTCCAGATACCTCTTTGATATACTGATTTCCTTTTTTAGGGGGTATATACCCAGCAGTGGGATTGCTGGACCATATGGTAGGCTCTACTTTTAGTCTTCTGTGGAATCTCCAAACTGCTCTTCATAGTGGCTGTAGTAATTTACATTCCCACCAACAGTGTACGAGGATTTCCTTTTCTCTACATCCTTGCCAGCATCTGTCATTGCCTGTCTTTTGGATATAAGCCATTTCAACTGGGGTAGGATGATATCTCATTGTAATTTTGATTTGCATTTCTCTAATCAATGATGTAGAGCATCTTTTCATATGTCTGTTTGCCATCTGTGTTCTTTTGAGAAATGTCTATTTCAATCTTTTGCCTATTTTTAAATCAGATTATTAAATTTTTTTCCTATAGAGTTGTTTGAGCTCCTTATATATTCTGACTATTAATCTGTTGTCAGATGGGTAATTTGCAAATATTTTCTCCCATTCTGTGGGCCGTCTCTTCACTTTATTGTTTCATTTGCTGTGCAGAAGCTTTTTAACTTGATGTGACCCCATCTAGTCCATTTTTGCTTTAGTTGCCTGTGCTTGTGGGGTATTACTCAAGAAATGTTTGCCCAGACTGATGTCTTGGAGAGTTTCTCCAATGTTTTCTTTTTGTAGTTTCATATTTTGAGGTCTTAGATTTAAGTGTTAAATCCATTTTGATTTGATTTTTGTATATAGTGAGAGATGGGGGTCTAGTTTCATTCTTTGCATATGGATATCCAGTTTAGTTTTCCCAGCGTCATTTATTGAAGAGACTGTCCTTTGCCCAGTGTATGTTCTTGCCACTTTTGTTGAGAATGAGTTTACTGTAGGTGTGTGGATTTGGTTCTAGGTTCTCTGTTCTGTTCCATTGGTCTATGTGTCTGTTTTTATGCCAGGACCATGCTGTTTTGGTTATTATAGCCCTGTAGTATAATTTGAAGTCAGGTAATGTGACTCCTCCAGTTTTGTTCTTTTTTAAATTTTTTTTTTTAAAATTATACTTTAAGTTCTGGGGTACATGTGCAGAACGTTAAGTTTTGTTACATAGGTATACGTGTGCCATGGTGGTTTGCTGCACCCATCAACTCGTCACCTACATTAGGTATTTCTCCTAATATTATCCTTCCCCTAAACCCCCACCCCCCAACAGGCCCCAGTGTGTGATGTTCCCCTCTAAACCCCCACCCCCCAACAGGCCCCAGTGTGTGATGTTCCCCTCCCTATGTCCACGTGTTCTCATTGTTCAGCTCCCATTTATGAATGAGAACATGTGGTGCTTGGTTTTCTGTTCTTGTGATAGCTTGCTGAGAATGATGGTTTCCAGCTTCATCCATGTCCCTGCAAAGGACATGAACTCATCCTTTTTTATGGCTGCATAGTATTCCATGGTGTATATGTGCCACATTTTCTTTATCCAGTCTATTATTGATGGACATTTGGGTCGGTTCCAAATCTTTGCTGTTGTGAATAGTGCCGCAATAAACATACGTGTGCATATGTGTTTATAGTAGAATGATTTATAATTCTTTAGGTATATACCCAGTAATGGGATCACTGGGTCAAATAGTATTTCTAGTTCTAGATCCTTAATGAATCACCACACTGTCTTCCACAACCGTTGAACTAATTTACACTCCCACCAACGTGTAAAAGTGTTCCTATTTCTCCACATCCTCTCCAGCATCTGTTGTTTCTTGACTTTTTAATGATCGCCATTCTAACTGGTGAGAGATGGTATCTCATTGTGGTTTTGATTTGCATTTCTCTGATGATCAGTGATGATGAGCATTTTTTCATGTGTCTGTTGGCTGCATAAATGTCTTCTTTTGAGAAGTGTCTGTTAATATCCTTTGCCACTTTTTGATGGGGTTGTTTGATTTTTTTCTTGTAAATTAGTTTAAGTTATTTGTAGACTCTGAATATCAGCCCTTTGTCAGATGGGTAGATTGCAAAATTTTTCTCCCATTCTGTAGGTTGCATGTTCACTCTGATGGTAGTTTCTTTTGCTGTGCAGAAGCTCTTTAGTTTAATTAGATCTCATTTGTCTATTTTGGCTTTTGTTGGCATTGCTTTTGGTGTTTTAGTCATGAATACCTTGCCCATGCCTATGTCCTGAATGGTATTGGCTAGGTTTTCTTCTAGGGTTTTTATGGTTTTAGGTCTAACATTTAAGTCTTTAATCCATCTTGAATTAATTTTTCTATAAAGTGTAAGGAAGGGATCCAGTTTGAGCTTTTTACATATGGCTAGCCAGTTTTCCCAGCAGCATTTATTAAATAGGGAATCCTTTCCCCATTTCTTGTTTTTGTCAGGTTTGTCAAAGATCAGATGGTTGTAGATGTGTGGTATTATTTCTGAGGGCTGTTCTGTTCCATTGGTCTATATCTCTGTTTTGGTGTCAGTACCATGCTGTTTTGGTTACTGTAGCCTTGTAGTATAGTTTGAAGTCAGGTAGCATGATGCCACCAGCTTTGTTCTTTTGGCTTAGGATTGTCTGGCAATGTGGGCTGTTTTTTGGTTCCATATGGACTTTAAAGTAGTTTTTTCCAATTCTGTGAAGAAAGTCATTGGTAGCTTGATGGGGATGGCATTGAATTGATAAATTACTGTAGGCAGTATGGCCATTTTCACAATATTGATTCTTCCTATCCATGAGCATGGAATGTTCTTCCATTTGTTTGTGTACTCCTTTATTTCATTGAGCAGTGGTTTGTAGTTCTCCTTGAAGAGGTCCTTCACATGCCTTGTAAGTTGGATTCCTATGTGTTTTATTCTCTTTGAAGCAATTGTGAATGGGAGTTCACTCATGATTTGGCTCCCTGTTTGTCTGTTATTGGTGTATAGGAATGCTTGTGATTTTTGCACATTGATTTTGTATCCTGAGACTTTGCTGAAGTTGCTTATCAACTTAAGGAGATTTTGGGCTGAGATGATGGGGTTTTCTAAATATACAATCATGTCATCTGCAAACAGAAACAATTTGACTTCCTCTCTTCCTATTTGAATACCCTTTATTTCTTTCTCTTGCCTGATTGCACCGGCCAGAACTTCCAATACTGTGGTGAATAGGAGTGGTGAGAGAGGGCATCCTTGTCTTGTGCCGGTTTTCAAAGGGAATGTTTCCAGCTCTTGTCCATTCAGTATGATATTGGCTGTGGGTTTGCCATAAATAGCTCTATTATTTTGAGATATGTTCCGTTTATTGTTTTGCATATATTGAACCAACCTTGCATCCCAGGTATGAAGCTATGAAGCTGACTTGATTGTGATAGATAAGCTTTTTGATGTGCTGCTGGATTTGGTTTGCCAGTATTTTATTGAGGATTTTCACATCAATGTTCATCAGGGATGTTGGCCTGAAATTTTCTTTTTTTTATTGTGTCTCTGCCAGGTTTTGGTATCAGGATGATGCTGGCCTCATAAATGAGTTAGGGAGGATTCCCTCTTTTTCTATTGATTGGAATAGTTTCAGAAGGAATGGGACTAGCTCCTCTTTGTACCTCTGGCAGAATTGGAGTGTGAATCCTTCTGGTCCTGGACTTTTTTTGGTTGATAGGCTATTAATTACTGCCTCAATTTCAGAACTTGTTATTAGTTTACTCAGGCATTTGACTTCTTCCTGGTTTAGACATGGGAGGGTGTATATGTCCAGGTATTTATCCATTTCTTCCAGATTTTCTAGTTTATTTGTATAGAGGTGTTTATAGTATTCTGTGATGGTAGTTTGTGTTTCTGTGGGGTCAGTGGTGATATACCCTATATAATTTTTTATTGTGTCTATTTGTTTCTTCTTTCTTTTCTTCTTTATTAGTCTGGCTAGCGGTCTATTTTGCTGACTTTTTAAAAAAGAAAACAGCTCCTGATTCATTGATTTTTTGAAGGGCTTTTCGTGTCTCTATCTCCTTCAGTTCTGCTCTGATCTTAGTCTTCTGCTAGATTATGAATTTGTTTGCTGTTGCTTCTCTAGTTCTTTTAATTTTGATGTTAAGGTGTCAATTTTAGATCTTTCCTCTTTCTCGGGTGGGCATTTACTGCTATAAATTTCCCTCTACACACTGCTTTAAATGTGTCCCAGAGATTCTCATACATTGTCTCTTTGTTCTCATTGGTTTCAAAGAACATCTTTATTTCTGCTTTCATTTTGTTATTTACCTAGTAGTCATTTAGGAGCAGGTTGTTCAGTTTCCATATAGTTGTGCAGTTTTGAGTGAGTTTCTTAATCCTGAGTTCTAGTTTGATTGCGCTGTGGTCTGAGAGACTATTTGTTATGATTTCCATTCTTTTGCATTTGCTGAGGAGTGTTTTACTTCCAATTATGTGGCCAGTTTTAGAACAAGTGCAATAATGTGCTGAGAAGAATGTATATTCTGTTGATTTGGGGTGAAGAGTTCTGTGGATGTCTCTTAGGTCTGCTTGGTCCAGAGCTGAGTTAAAGCCCTGAATATTCTTGTTAATTTTCTGTCTCACTGATTTGTCTAATATTGACAGTGGGATGTTGAAGTTTCCCAGTATTATTGTGTGGGAGTCTAAGTCTCTTTGTAGGTCTCTAAGAACTTGCTTTATGAATCTGGGTGCTCTTGTATTGGGTGCATGTATATCTAGGATAGTTAGCTCTTCTTGCTGCATTGATCCCCTTACCATTATGTAATACTTTTTGTTGTCTCTTTTGATCTTTGTTGGTTTACAGTTTGTTTTATCCGAGATTAGAATTGCAACTCCTGCTTTTTTTTTTGCTTTCCATTTGCTTAGTAAATATTCTCCCATCCTTTATTTTGAGCCTATGTGTGTCTTTGCACATGAGACGGGTCTCCTGAATACAGTACACTGATGGGTCTTGAGTCTTTATCCAATTTGCCAGTCTGTGTCTTTTAATTGGAGCATTTAGCCTGTTCACATTTAAGGTTACTATTGTTATGCATGAATTTGATCCTGTCATTATGATGCTAGCTGGTTGTTTTGCCTGTTAGTTGATGTAGTTTCTTCATAGTGTCGATGCTCTTTACAATCTGGTATGTGTTTGCAGTGGTTGGTACCAGTTTTTCCTTTCCATGTTTAGTGCTTCCTTTCACATTATTTGTGAATAGAAATAATTTTACTTCTTCTTTTACAATCTGAATGCCTTTTATTTCTTTCTCTTCCCTTCTTAACCTGGTTAGAAGGGAATACTTCCAGTACAGTATTAAAACGAAGTGGTGAGATGACACATCCTCATTCTGTTCCTGACCTTAGAGGAAAAGCTTTCAGACCTTCACCATAAAATATGTTAGTTGTGGAAATATTTTCTTTGTCAACCAAATAAGCTCTTGATTTGTTTTCGAAACTTAATTTTTCCATGACCTGGATCTGGTTCTTACTCATGCTAGGGAACCTGTATCTGCTTTGGGCCATTTTTGTTTTCATCATGGCACCAGCAGCTGTTCATTTTCACCGTAACTTTTATTATTAGTCTCTTCTGGAATGGAAGATCTAACTGTGTTTGGTTGCTGTTTCTTTATGAGCTCTTTGGATCTGGACTACCCAAGTCAGAAGTCTAAGGGTGTGAAGCTTTGTGGCTTGTTGTGAAGAGAAAGTCAGTGGTTTTGGGAAAAGAAATAGATCTCTTTACATAAGTGTGTGCGTGGGGCAGGGAGGGGGGCGCGAGGAGTTTGTATTCCATACGCTTCTTTTGGATAATGACTTAAGGACAAGTGGGTTATAGACTCAGTCACAGTTTTGGAGTTCTGGGAATGTTGAAAAAAGTATTTTCAGAGTTTCCCAAGACATGTTTCAAGGAGCACAGTCCTAACTCGTTTTGCAAAACTTGCTGTTAAGGTCATATGTGCTTGAGAAATGCTGCATGCTATAGGCTCCACTCAGAGATTCATTATGCATGTTAGTGCATACATTACTTAGAGTCCAGTCTAAATGCTGGATCAAAGACCCAAGATATAGTGGCTCAAACAAGATGGAAGTTTCTTTCTAACAATCCAGAGATGATTAGTACAAGGCTGAGTAGGTGACTTTCTGGTCCAAAGTGGCTGCTCCTGCTCTTGTCATCACATTTACATCCCAGCCAGCAGAAAAGAGAAATGGCAAGTCAAGCACAGGCTTATTTCTTTAAACAACATGACTAGAAGAGACACATCACTTCTGCTCACATCCCCTTATTCAGATCTTACATGCTCATTCCCAGAGGAAAGGGAGGCCAGGAAAATGTCTCTAGCTGGCATATATGTGTTCAGCTAAAATTTAAGAGTTTTATTATTTAAAAAAGGGGAAGAGAATGACTATTGGAGAACAACTAGTTATCTCTGCCACAGCATATTGAAGGCTTTGAGAAATCCTGCAGCTAAGAGATCTGGTCTGTTTTTGGTTTTTGTTTGTTGATGAAAAAGCTGCCAATAATCCACAGCGTCATTAGTGTTCCTTGGAACATGCCTTGGAAATGCTTTTACAGGTAACCTCACTCCAGTGGGGTCTATTGCACTCCCCTTCCTCCAAGATCTGAGTGCTGAGACCATGGCCTTGCAAATTGCCTGGTTATTATCTGGAGACTGTCAGCTAGTGCACTTTTCTTGAACAGAACGAGACTGGATATTGTATATGCAAAGCTGGTACGTATTTGAGTTTGGAAATTCTCTGTTCTAACTTCTGGGAGGAACAGCTAGAGCAAAACCAAATGACAAATACTGCACACACCCAAGAGTAAGACCAAATGACAAATACTGCACACCAAATGACAAAACCAAATGACAAAACCAAATGACAAAAAATACTGCACACACCCAAGAGTAAGCTCTAGTGCCCAAATAGTTATACACCAACCAGCCTCCAGAATGAGGCAGAAGAACCAATGAATACCTTTTCCCTGGCGGATCATGACAGAGGCAGGCTACATTACATGTTCCACATGTGAGAGGCATGTCTGAAATGAGGGGCAGTTGATGGGTGACCATCGGCAATTAGTCAAGGTTGGGAATCCTGAGGAGGCTTCTCCATGGGAACATCCCCCTGGGTATGGGCTGAGGAAAGGAGGAGAAGGTATGAGCTTTCAGGTTAGACAGTGTTCAAATCCCAGCTCTGCCATGTAGTAGCTGGGTGGCCTTGAGCAAGCTCTTTAACCTCTCAGAGGCTCTGTTTCCTCATTTGTAAATTGCGGGTGTGAGTCACTGTCTCCTAGGGTCATTGTAATGATCAAATATAGAACAGAAAAAGTGTCTGGCACTCCTCCTCCTCCTTTTCATACCACAAGGACGTTGGGTTCCTGTACCCACGGTAAAACTAAACTTTGCCTACAGTGGTTGCGGAGGGCAGTTCTAGCCCCATTGTTCCTTGTCTGATAGAAGAAAGTGGCAGATCTGGCCTAATGCAATCACAAGGAGGCAGAGAAAAAACACTGGACAAAGGGCCAGGAGAGAGGGTGCAAGCCCCAGTCCTGCTGTGAACTGAATCCTTTCCCCTCTCTGGGCCTCAGCTCCCTCCAAATTAATTGGATTAAATGGCCTGGGGTCTGTTCAATTCATGCAGTGGGTGGGCTCTGGCCCTGTCTTCAGACTGGCAGCTCTTCTCTGAAAAATAGATGGAATTTTTCTTGGTTTTTCAGTATGTGCTTCTTCCACACCCTTCTCCAAAATGCCTTTCTGTGTTAATTTATTTGACTAAGAAGGTTTGCAGTGAGAGACACCAAACAGGAAACGGCTGTCATAGCTGCTGTCTGCAAGTTTTGTTTTTTTTAAGGCTTTCTCCTGTAGAACTCACCTTCTCTGCATGGCTTGGTATCAAGTGCTGGGGTGAGTGGAAGGGAAAGGGAAAGGGAAGCACATTTTTAGAAAGGAACATTTTCCTTCAAGTTCGGGGTTTCCTGAAGGTTAAGGATTATGACTATCCACAATGGCAGCGTTAGCTGGCTCCGTTGCAGGGCCTTTGCACACTCAGTTCCCTCTGCCTGGAATGTCCACTCTGCTCTGTTTTTCTAGTTAATTCTACTTCTTTAGGATCAGCTCAAGCATCACTTTTTCAGAGTCTTCCAGATCCGTCTAGATTGGTTTGTTGGCGCTGTGTTCTTGTAGAACCTTCCTTCGGTGCACTCATCTTGGTTTGCAATGGCATGTTCAGTAGTGTGATGTTTTGGTTAATGTCTCCCTACCCTCCTGTAACTGGACTATAAGCCCCACAAAGACAGGAACCTCGTGGCTTGCCACCGCATCTCGAGCAGCGAGTATAGTGCCTGGTACATAGTAAGCACTCAGTCCATGTCCATCAAATGAATGAGAAACCTCCCACCCCTTCCACAGCCCAGGTAGGCTGGCCACGACATAGTGTCTGTGGGATACATCTTGGCCTTGTACCCTCTCCTGGTCACCTTCCTCATGCAGGCCTTTTTTTGCTTTCCCTTCTCCAGGACTTTTTTTCCACTTTACCAAAGCATCTGAAAAATTAATCCAGAGCCAACACTGGTGCTGGAGGCCCACGACAGCCCCTTCCCCAGGTACTTATAACTTACTTGGGGAGCAGAGGCCTCTGAAGACTGCGAGACCTCTGAGGTCAAAAGGAATGAGTATCTAATGGTGGAACTTCAGGTACCCCAAATGGCAGTAGAGGAAAAGGCTAACCCTGATCCTAAAACTGTATCAATACCTTTCCCTGGAACTCAAAGACTAAGTCAGCACAGTCTTCCAAGCCGCACTGAGGGCACTGTGTTAGCGCACTGTGGGCACGTGCGTGTGTGTGTGTGTGCATACGTGTGTTTGTGTGTGTGATGAATTAGAGGGAACAGAAGACAAAGACATGGGTCTTGATTGGAGACCTATAGGAGAAGGCAGGGCCCCCAGATAATCTGGTGTTGAACAACTCACCGGACTGTCCTGCTGGCAACAGCACGACGGCCTCTGGAAGCTCGCCCTTGCTTGTCGACATTACAGAACAGGATTATGTTCCTAACTGGGGTTTCATGCAGCACATGGGAAGGGCTCACTCCCTTGGGCTCCTGGGAGGTGTGTGACCCGCTGTCTCAGGCCCAGAGCCAAAGCCTGTTCTGGAACCAGAAGAGTCAGGGCTTGGCTGTGACTTTGGAGCCAAAGGAAGCCCCCACCCAGCCAAGATCAGGTCTGGGAGGGGCAGGACCAGAATGTGACCCTTCCCTTGAGGGTGTCTTGAGGGTGAGGCCTGGAGCTGCAGGAAAGAAGCGCTGAGAGCCCTGGGTGGGAAAGGGCACAGCAGAGTCGCCCGCCATCATGGAGGGGCTTCTGAGGGAAGGCCTCACGCTTCTTAGGAAAGCAGGAGTGTAGAGTAAGTTCCTGGGATAACTTGGGCAATAGAGAGAAATTTGGGAAACAGGATGAGTTTTTTGGGAGGTTTCTGGGAGGTAAGCAGACTGGAAGGAAAGCAAACTTAAAGCATAATGGAGTTCAGGATCCTGGAAGGTGAGTTGGCAGCACATCTTCCAAAGATGAGAGCTGCTTGATCCCAATGCTGCCTCTACTGGGCTGATCCAAAAAAGCTCCCTCTAGTTAAGCTGCCTCATTTCAGAAACAAGAAAACTGAGGCTGGGGTCGAAGGATTAGGTGATGAAACATTGCATCTCTCAAACGAAAACGTTTCAGGAAGGTGAAATCAGAGATGTGAATGTGCCATGGGGAAAATAGCTCCAGAAACCCAAAATATAATCCGCCACCATAATCTCAAGGGACCTAGGACCGATTGAGAGATTAGCTGTGTCCAGAAGGCTGTTCCCTTACCAAGCACGTGTGCACAGATAAGAGAGGTTATATAAGGTGGGAGTCCAGGGAGCCAGGAGCATGCAGACAAGAAAAACATTTGTGCAGGGAGGTCACCTTGATCCGAGGAAGCCCATTGTGCTAAGATTAGAGCTGGCCCTCACAGAGGTTACAAAACAGATCAGGGCCTCAGCCCCGTGGGTCCTAAGGCACACGGGAAAACAAAATCTGGATCCTTTCAACACTTTAAAATCTGGATTGAGAAAGTGAAGAGGTTGCTCCTCTCTGGCAGGCTGCTCTCTGGAGGTTTTTCAAGCTGAGCCAGACTGCACGCAATTGTTAGTAACCTGTGATCCTGAGATACCAAATTCGTTAATTTTCCTGCATGTGAATTTTGCTTTTAAAATCCCACCTCATCTTTAGGGCCAGAATTCAGCTCCTGTTGTATTAAATGCTGTTTTTAAAGGCAAAACTGTTTTTTTCTCCTGGGAAGGAAACAGAGACAGATGCACTAACATGATCCGAAAGGTCAGATTAGCATTTTCTCCTGATTATTAAGATTCCACACTAGACAATCACTGCTTTATTTCACCTAAAATGATAGACACCTGGCTTATGTTTCTTCCCTCGGAGATTAGACACTTGTTTTCTGAGTCTCTTACTGGCTGCACAATCCAAGAGAGACATGGAAAATGTGGAGATGGAGGGGTTGGGTAATAAGACCTCTTATTTCAAAGAGGACTGGGGTTTTGCAGGCTGGAGAACAAAACACTGAATGGCAATTTAATGCTACTCAAAAAAGGTCACCTGGCGGGGTGCGGTGGCTCATGTCTGTAATCCCGGCATTTTGAGGGGGCCAGGGTGAGAAGATTGCTTGAGACCAGGAGCTTGAGACCAGACTGGGCAACAAAGTGAGACCCCATCCCTACAAAAAAATTTAAAAATTAGCTATGTGTGGTGGCATGCACCTGTAGCTCCAGCTACTCAGGAAGCTGAAGCAGGAGGATTGCTTGAGCCCAGGAGTTCGAGGCTACAGTGAGCTGTGATGGTGTCACTGGGCAACCGGCTCCCCATCTCAATAAAAAAAAAAAAAATAAGGTCACCTGCTTTTCATACCAGGCAAGGGACCCCAGGGTTAAGGCCCAGCACAAGACGTTTAAGTTGGACACACTTATCTGGTGGGGAGTGTGTGGGAGGGTTGGGGTTTGCTTTCTCCTGTGGCTTTTTCATTTCAAAAGGATAGATTATCATTTGCTCTAAAGGGTGTAGGGAAGTCCCTTTCTGAAGGCAGAGGGTGGGACCGGAGGCTGTAAGCTTTTCCTGTCCCGTGGCTGCTTCCCCCGGTCTCTGTTCTTCACTGCTCCCCTCTTGAGCTCTTCTACTTTAGGGAACAAAATGCCACTTCCATGGTGGAACCGCGTGAGCTGGCGCCTCTGTGCCCGGAGGTTGCAGGGCAGGCTAAAAGAGAACGTGGCCTGGGATCACCTAACGTTGCCGTTTCAGCTCCATCTCATCAATGCAGTGGAATGAGGTGACTGTCATGTGAAATGCACCCTTTTCCGGGCAGCAAGATCACCTCAGAGGTCACACGGGTTTCTGAGGGCAAAGACATCCTGTCCTGGGATTTAAATAGACAAGTCTAGCATTTAAGGAGCATGAAGTCATTTTCAAAGAGGGCGGCCTAAAGAAGGATGTTTATGTGACTGTAATGCCAAAGGAATCCACTCCAGCTTTTGGAGAAGCTCTGACCATCTCCTCATGGCGGGAATGCAATACCCATGGGTAACAGCACCATGCACGAGGCATTTCACACGGGAGCTCTCATTTCATTCTCAGAGCAGCCCTGCGAGGCAAGCATTATTATCCCCAGGCCACAGATGAGGAGAGGAAGACCTGGGTCACAGCGGTGGTGAATGGCAGGCCCAGCCTGCACCTGGTCTCACTGCGGTTATGCACATGCTCTTTCTTTCATACTAGCAGCCCCCATGGAAAGATCTGGGTCAGTTGATCTCCTGCCATTCAGGCTCAAAAGTTGGCCTCTTTGGGACTATGATCAGGCCGAAATCTCAGTGCCTTGCCCCTTGTCAATGAAATCCAGTGTTTTCCTTCATCTTCTAGCCAACACCCGACAACCTCAGAAGGAACCAGGGTTGATGTCACCACAGTTAACACACACTTTCCAAAAAAAGAGCTGGGTGAAGCACCAGGGCTCCCTTGGTTTCCCAGGCTGGGCCACGGGAAATGCATAGAACCAGCTTCCTTAGGAGCTAAGCTGCAGGGATAGCTGGTGTGGCAGCCACCCAAGTTGGTCCTCTAGATAGTTGAGTATCCTGGGAACAAGATTAATGCCAGCTGAAGCCACGGCTGCCTCATTTGCCTTCACATCACCCCTCGTATCTCCTGCATAGTACCTGCGTCATGCCCTGCTTCCACCACGCCCAGGCTGGCACACACGCTCTCTCTTCCACAAGCCCACGAGGTGTTGAAAGGTGTGGCTGGTGTGCCCACAGCATGTTGCCAGGAACACGTGGTAGATAGAGACTTGGATGAACTGGGTTGAAAGGAGTTTGTGTTAGAAGCAGGTAAGAGGTGCTTCTTCCCTCTTTGCACAGACTGTGATCTTAAAGTCCTGAGGTTAGAATATGAAATGAATGACTAGTTTTTAAACCAGCTTGAAATAATGAGAATAAAGCTGGACTAGGAGCTAGGACAACTCCCTCAAATCCTGGCTTTGCTACTTTCTAAGATTTGGGGCAAGTTATCTAACCTACTTCAACTTGACTTTCTGGCATAAAATATGTGGCCTAGTTAATCTGAGTTTTAAGAGAAATGAATGAGATCACAAAGATGAAAACACTTGTAAATGGGAATACAAGGTGAATAAATTTTTTGTGTTGTGGAGAAAATATAATGAATAATCCAGTTGTCTTAGCAGTTCTGGAGTTTTGTTTTGTCTCATTTTTTGACATAGCCCTCAAGACACACACACACACACACCTGTAACTACTACCTAAATCAAAATACAGAATATTAGTACCATCAGAGGCTCACTTTGGGGCCCTTCATAGTCAATATCCCCCCAAAGTAACCTTTGATTGGACTTTCCTGTTCTTGCATCTTGGGATTTTACCTGAAAAGTCTTCTTTGTTTGGGATCTTCCCAACATCCCACCTCCTCTTCCCCTGCCTTCCAGGTCTGCAATGCCCACTGGGTTGTCCCACCCAAGACAAGTTACACCGTGCGATGACGGCCATAAGGCCAGCCTCAGGGCCCACAGACCATGGAGGAGCCCAGGGCTGGAAGCCACTCCCTACCTCCCAGACTGGATGCACCTCATAGGCCTCTGTTACCACATATCCATAACTTCACACCCATCCGCCTCAGAGTCATTCTCTCACACCAGCCTGTGAGCTACCTGAGGACACGGATCATGTTCTATCCATTCTGCGTTCCTTGATCCCTGCTGCAGAGCAGGTGTTTGCATAACCCACCTGAGTTGTAGAGTTTGGTATAGGACAGGATATCAAATTTGGTAGGTACCAAATTCATTACCTGAATCACTGATCAGGTAACGAATTCACCTTCTTGGCTGAGCTCAGTGGCTCATGCCTGCAATCCCAACACTTTGGGAGACTGAGGTGGGAGGATCGCTTGAAGCCAGGAGCTCAAGACCAGCCAGGGCAACATAACAAGACTCCATTTCTATAAAGAAATGAAATAAAAAAGAATTAACCTCTAGGGCGTTTGCCTTTTCAGCACCAAAACATGAAGAAAATTTCCAAGGTTCTTGCAACTGGGGAAATTAACTTGCAAAATATCACCCTTTCTTTCAGTGGGAGACATCCCAAGGCAAAAATAGCTTTTCAATGTGTGCAATTATTTATTAATTTTTTTTAAATGACAAAATGTCAAGGAGCCCCAAAGCCAGAGGCCAACGTTGCACAACCCAGATTGCTAGGACTGGCACTGCTGCTGGGACAGGCGAGGCAAGAACTTTGAAAACTTGCTTCATGTTCTGTTGCTGGAAAGACAAACTCCCACGGGGTGGATCCCTGAGCCAGCAGCATGACTGACCCAGCGACTCCTCAACGGCACACAATCGGACAAGAAGCAGGCCTGGCACTTATGTCCTATGCAAGTTTTGCTTGGCCAGCTTGGTAGATGGGGTTTTACAGGGACAGCGGCTAAGCTGGTTCTGCGCCTTCTCTATTTTTTCCACCTTTGACCCAGCGTTAACTCAACAGGAGATTTCCCCTCCCCCAGCCGCTCACCAGCCCAGCTCAGCCCCATTGGTAAAGATGTGCAGCTGTCACCAAGTCCATCACCATCTCCCCTTTCCTCCACCTTCGCACCATGTCTCAAGTCCACGCATTCTCTCCATCCCGGCCACCCCTGCCTTAGCTCAGCTCCGGGTGAAGTCTCACCCAGGTCACCAGTCTCTGTTCTTCTCACTGCCACATCCACTGATGGCATCACCACCAGCGTGACACTGAACAGCATCACCATCACCTGCTTAAAACCCTTCCATGCTTTCCCATTGGCTTAAAGATAAATTTTAAAACAACAGCTTCATTGAATATCTTCATTAAGATATAATTCACATATCACAGAGTCCACCCTTGAAAAGTGTACTGTTCAGGCCTGGTGCGGTGGCTCACGCCTATAATCCCAGCACTTTGGGAAGCCTAGGTGGGTGGATTGCTTGAGTCCAGGAATTCGAGACCAGCCTTGGCAACATGGGGAAACCCCGTCTCTACAAAAATACAAAAGTTAGCCAGGCATGGTCGCGCACGCATGTAGTCCCAGCTACTCAGTTGGCTGAGGTGGGAGGATGGCATGAACTCGGGAGTCTAGGCTAGTGTGAGCTGAGATCACACCACTGTACTCCAGCCTGGGTGACAGAGAGAGACCCCGTCTCAAAAAGAAAAGTATACAATTCTCTTGTCTTTAGTGTAATCACTCGGTTGTACAATCATCACCACTAGTTAATTCCACATTTTCATCACTTCAAAAAAGAAACCCTTCATCCATTAGCATTCACTCCCCAATCCGCGTTTCCCCCAACCCCAGGCAACCACTAATCTACTTCTTCCACTACGGGTTTGCCTATTCTGCGTATTTTATGTTGGCAGAATCACACAATGTGCAGTCTTCTGTGTCTGGTTTCTTTCATTTAGCACAATGTTTTCAAGACTGGTCTGCGCTACAACATGTATCCGTATTTTATTCCTTTTTATGGCTGATTGGCATTTCATGGTGTAGCTATGCCACATTTTATTTATCCATTCATCAGCTGATGAACATTTTGGTTGTTTCTGCTTTTTGGCGATTATGAAAAATGCTGCTATGAACACTCATGTACAGGTTTTTGTGGGGGCCTATATTTTCGTTTGTCTTGTGTAACTGGCTAGGAGTGGAGTTTCTGGGTCCTATGGTGTTTAAGGATTCATTTCAATGCCTTACTGTGAGGCCAGGGCCCTGCCCATTCAGAGCCTGCCACACCCTGGCCCAGACTCCACTCCTCTCTTGCCAGAGCAGACGACTGCAACACTCAGAACACACCACACCCGACACTTCCTGCCATCCACCCTCTCCGCGTGGCCTGCCTCTCTGCAGCCTCTGCACCTGGATAACTCCTTCAAAGCTCAGTTCAGGCGTCACCACTAACTGGGGATTCTCCAGTGAACAAAACAAAATCCCTGCTCTTGTGGAACTCTTGCTAGAGAGAGGCGAAACAGGTACAAAGAAATACAACTATATATTAACAGGCATACATGTTATGTACCCAACTATTTACCAAAAATTGAAGCTTCCCTTTTCACAGTGTGGAATTGTTGCTGTCCCAACAGGAATAAGGTTTATGTTTTCCAGCCTTTTTTCTATCCGGATGTGACCACGTCATGAATTCTTGTTAGTGGGATGGAGGTAGAGATATGTGTGTCACTTCTGGGATTGGGCTTTTAAGAAGCGGGTGGGTTTTTGCTGTACTCTCTCTTCCCCTCTGCAGTTTGGGTGCAGGGGACTTTGAGGCACTAGGGATGGCAGGTCTGCAGGATGGCAGGAGCCTGAGTGCCTGAATCACCACATGGAAGCAAGTCATATACTCACCAGGAGCACCACATCAGGCTGATGGAGGATGAGGATCCAACTTCTATTGTCTTAGGCCACCGAAGTGTTGAGTTCCTTTCTGAAGGCAGTTAGTGTTTCCCTCATACAATTGAAAACGAAAGGATTTTTCCATCAGGTACAGTCAGACATAATTCATCTTTTCTGGAACAGAAAAGTGGATGTGAACTTTTACTTGCTTCCTGTTTTGGTGCCTTTTGTGTGAGGGTCCGCTAAGTCAACCCTGAAAAATTTTCCACCCATCAAAAATATTCCCCAGCCAGGTGTGGTGGCTCACGTCTCTAATCCCAGCACTTTGGGAGGTTGAGGCTGGCGGATTGCTTGAGCTCAGGAGTTCAAAACTGGCCTGAGCAACATGGCAAAACCCTGTCTCTACAAAAAAATACAAACATGCAAACATTAGCCAGGTGTGGTAGTGTACATCTGTAGTCCAGCTACTGGGAAGGCTGAGATGAGAGGATCGCTTGAACCCAGGAGGTCGAGGCTGCAGTGAGCCGTGATGGCATCACTGCACTCCAGCCTAGGCAATGGAATGACACCCTGTCTAAAAAAAAAAAAAAATTCTCAAGGTACCCTCAGCAGATCCAGCCAACTGAGAGTTGAGAGGAAGCATGGATTGTTGGGAAGGGGAGAGAAATGGGGTTTCTGCCTTTTATAGTAATGATCCCCTCCCACCAGTTCCCAAGTCTCCTCACCTAAACACATACAATTTACTCACGTAACTGTTTGCAGGCAGAGGCATATTTTCTACACCTGAGTTTTGGAAATGAGCTCTCAAACCATGTGATAGCAGAGCTCTAGGTAAATGAAAACTTGGCCTGTGTGCTAGGCCTCCTGTTCTCTCCTCGAAGCCCGTCTCTGCACATTGCACATGTTCAACTTGCTGAGCAGGAAAAACAGTGAAGATCCCGGTGGAGACACGGGAGGGGGTTACATCTCACTGGAGAGCACAGCGTCCCCACTCTCACCTTAACTAGCTCTGCTCTGCTCAAATTCTCTCCTCACAGCCTCTTTGCCTCCTCTTTATTCCCTCCTCCCTTCCCTTTCTCCGGTCCCACCTGTTCATCTCGGCCTCACGCCTCTTCAGGAAGTTGCCTCTGCCCAGTGTGGGACCCCCTCTTCTGGGTCCCTCACTCCTTTTTTCTTATACAAAGCATCAGTATTTCCATTTTACCCCCTTAATCCTAGTTGCACAAATTAACTTTCTCTGGATCCACCCTTAAACACAGCAGAGCAGGGGCATTCTAAATAACCATAAGGTTGTTTATCCTAGCAGGAACTCAAAAAATGCCTATTTTCGTTCTTTCTTTCTGCCTTTTACATGCCCAAAACATCTGCCACAGTGTAAACATTCCACACATCCTTATCAAAAGGAACCAAGGGGCCTTGGAAATATATTGGAAACACATTGAATATACCAAAAGGTGGCACAATTTAAGGTGGAGTTGTGACGGCAACTAGCATCTTATTCAGTTGCGTGAAAGAGTTTAAGTTGATTCAGCCAACGATGCAGAAGGAAAGAGCTGCTTTGCACCACGTGGTGGCATCTAACAGATACCAACAGGTGTTCCTGGCTTATCGCTAGGTGATTGTGGTTTCGCATTTAATTTCACTGGCCACCGACACCTGCGATTTTGCATATTCCTGCTCAGACCACAAAAATCTTTGTTATAACGTTTGAGTACCCTGGAGTGGATAACTCCAAACTGACCCAAACGCTGTCCTTCTGTCTTCAAGGTGAGTCCAGTCTTTTAAGCATTTAAAATTCCGTAGACATGGGATGTGTGATGCAGGGTGCCTGCTCCTTAGAGTTCACAAGGATTGGGTATCTTCCATCTTAGAGATAATAGTTTTCCCAATAAATTGTTGTTATTATTATTTTATTTTATTTTTTAGAGACAGGGTTTCGCTCTGTCACCCAGGCTGGAGTGCAGTGGTGCAATCACAGCTCACTGAAGCCTCGAACTCTTGGGCTCAAGCAGTCCTCCTGCCACGGCCCCTCATCATTATAGCCAAACTTTATTGAGCATTACGATGTGGCAGGCACTGTCCTAAGCACTTTGAGATTTTATCTCACAATATCCACGCAACTGTCCTAGGAGGTAGCTACTGTTGTCCCTATTTTACCAAGGAGGAACCGGAGGAGTTAACCCATTTGTCTAAAGTCACTTGGTAAGTAAAAATTGGGAGACAGGCTTCCAGGTCTGTCAGACTCCAAAGATCTGCACTCTGAACCCCCGTGTTTCTCAGCAGAAGATGGAACACCTGACTTTTATGAGTGACACAAGTATAAAGTTGGAATGCAAATAATCATTCTGGTGCATCCCTGGGCCCCCAGCAGTGTGGCTGGGTTGGTTCAGGGCTTTGTTGAAGGTTCAGGTCTGCTTTGCAGGTGGCTTGAAAAGAGGATGAAGAGAAAGGGGAGGAAGAGGAGGAGAAGTAAGTTGCTTTTAGGCTGCCTTTAGCATATTCTAAGGCAATTAGTGAATGCTCTTTTTTGTGTTTCAGATGAATGGTGGCCCCTTCAGTGATGATAGAATCCACAAGTCTCCCATTTAGAAGAAACCTAACGACATGTAGTTCAGGCTTCTGCCTCCAGGAAAGATTGGAGAGATGATCCTCCAGACCTGTTTCCTCATCACTATGAAGGGGCTTAGGGGTGCAGGCAGATATGCAAGCAGGACTTAATATGTGTTTTCATGGTTAGGCTTATTTTTTCAGACCTTTGCCATCATCATAAGAAAAACATGCCAAGCTTGCCCACTGGTCCAAGGAGAATAAGGGATATGTGGATAAGATCTGATCCCAATTTGCAGCTTAGAGCTATTCAGCCAAGCTCAGCCTGTATCAGATGGCCTCCAGTCATTAAACCAATGCATGAGCAAAATGCATGCTTGTTAGGATGTGCCACTGAGATTTTGTGGTTGTTTGTTATGTTGCTATGGCTGACTGATAAATCAGTAAAAGTTCATTTTGATGCACTCCAATGTCCTCTTTGCTGAATTTATAAGTAAAAATATTTCCCAAAGCTTGGTTAGGATATCTGCTGGAATCTAGATCCTCCTAAGTCCAGGAGGCCATCTCTAAATCCTGGGGAGGGCTGCAGCAAGTCAAGAAAGAAAGAAAAGAAAGAAAAGAAAAGAAAAGAAAGGAAAAGAAAAGAAAGAAAGAAAAAAAGAAAGAGAAAAGGGAAGAAAAGAGAAGAGAAGAAAAGAAAAGAAAAGAGAAGAAAAGAAAGAGGATTTAGGAAATGCTAATCAACCTGGAATAAGAATCTGTTCTTACACTTTGAATAGTTTGTTGTAAAATGAATTCTTCCATTTTATCTTCAGGTTAAAACTGTAGAATGCTCAACTCTGATGAGGTAAACTGAGGCTGCTTGGGAGAGAATTTTTGGATCTGCCTGGAATTTGCACAATCTGAAACGAAGACCATGGAGGCTCTAGGTGAACCACAAGACTAGAAAGAATGATGCCCATTCTCCTGCTTCCAGGAAGGACTTGTATTTTTACACATAGTAGTTTTGTTCTGACTATGACAAAAATACATATGTGTTTTGGAAAGTACAGAAAATAATAAAGAAAATAAAAATAATCTACAATCCTACTACCCAAAGATGATTACGATTGGCATTTGAAATTTTCTGTTTCAAAAAATGAATTTTATCCTGCCTTTTAAAAAATGCATAGTATTATATCTGAAGAATTCTTTCATGTTGTTGAAGACTGTTTGTAAACATCAGTTTCAATGAATGATACTATTTCAGAGATGGTTTTCCTGTTATTTGTGTTACCAATTCCCTAATGTTAGGAATTTAGTTATTTCCAATTTTTCACAAGGGTAAATAATACTTAAATAAGTATTTTTACACACATTTTTGTTACTTATTTATTTTTAAGACAAGTTCTTATTCTGTCACACAGGCTGGAGTGCAGTGATGCAATCACAGCTCACTGTATCCTTGACCTCCCAGGCTCAAGTGATCCTCCCACCTCAGCCTTCCTAGTAGCTGGGACTACAAGTCTGCACCACCAAGCTTGGCTAATTTTTTACTTTTGTTTTTAGTAAAGATGAGGTCTCACTATGTTGCCCAAGCTGATCTCAAACTCCTGAGCTCAAGCTCCTCCCATCTTGGCCTCCCAACGTGCTGCGATTGGAGGTTTGAGCCACTGCACCTGGCCCTGGCCTGTTAGTTTTTATTGTTATCTCAGAATAGATTCCTAAATGTATAAAAGGAACACACACATATATATATATGTGTTAGTCTGTTCTTACGCTTCTGATAAAAACATACCTGAGACTATGAGACTGGGCAATTTACAAAAGAAAGAGGTTTATTACAGTTTCACGTGGATGGGGAGGCCTCACAATCAGGGCAGAAGGCAAGGAGGAGCAAGTCACATCTTACATGGATGGCAGCAGGTAAAGAGAGAGCTTGTGCAGAGAAACTCCCATTTTTAAAACCATCAGATCTCATGAGACACATTCACCATCACAAGAATAGCATGGGAAAGACCCACCACCATGGTTCAGTCATATCCCGCTGGGTCCCTCTCACAACACATGGGCATTATTGAAGCTACAAGATGAGGTTTGGGTGGGGACCCAGAGCCAAACCATATCATTCTGTCCCTGGCTCCTCCCAAGTCCCATATCTTCACATTTCAAAACCAATCATGCCTTCCCAACAGTCCCCCAAAGTCTCAACTCATTTCAGCTTTAACTCAAAAGTCCACAGTCCAAAGTCTCATCTGAGACAAGGCAAGTCCCTTCTACCTATAAGCCTGTCAAATCAAAAGCAAGTTAGTTTCCTCCATGGGTACAATAGCGGTACAGGCATTGGGTAAATACAGCCATTCCAAATGGGAGAAATCTGCTAAAACAAAAAGGCTACAGGCCCCATGCAAGTCTGAAATCCAGCAGGGAAGTCAAATAAAACTCCAAAATGATCTCTTTTGACTCCATGTCTCACATCCAGGTCATGCTGATGCAAGAGGTGGATTCCCATGGTCTTCGGCAACTCCACCCCTGTGGCTTTGCAGGGTATAGCCCCCATCCCAGCTGCCTTCACAGGCTAGAATTGAGTGTCTGTGGCTTTTCCAGGTGCATGGTGCAAGCTGTCGGTGGATCTACCACTCTGGGGTCCAGAAGACAGTGGCCCTCTTCTCACAACTCCACTAGGCAGCGCCCCCACAGGGACTCCGTGTGGGGGCTCTGACCCCACATTTCCCTTCTGCACTGCCCTAGTAGAGGTTCTCCATGAGCACCCACCCCTGAAGCAAACCTCTGCCTGGATACCCAGGTGTTTCCATACAACTTCTGAAATCTAGGCGGAGGTTCCCAAACCCCAATTCTTGACTTCTGTGCACTTGCAGGCTCAACACCACATGGAAGCTGCCAAGGCTTGGGCCTTGCACCCTCTGAAGACACAGCCTGAGCTCTACATTGGCCACTTTCAGCCACAGCTGGAGTGGCTAGGACCCAGGGAACCAAGTTTCTAGGCTGCACACAGCATGGGGGCCCTGAACCTTGCCCAGGAAACGGAATGCCTTTAACAGCACCCAAGTCACCTCTTGAATGCTTTGCTGCTTAGAAATGTCCTCTGCCAGATACCCTAAACCATCTCTCTCAAGTTTAAAGTTCCACAGATCTCTAGGGTAGAGGCAAAATGTCACCACTCTCTTTGCTAAAACATAACAAGAGTCATCTTTTCACCAGTTCCCAGCAAGTTCCTCATCTCCATCTGAGACCACCTCAGCCTGGACCTTATTGTTCACATCACTATCAGCATTTTTGTCAAAGCCATTCAAGTCTCTAGAAAGTTGCAAACTTTTTCACATTTTTCTGTCTTCTTCTGAGCTCTCCAAACTGTTCCAACTTCTGCCTGTTACCCAGTTCCAAAGTTGCTTCCACATTTTCGGGTATCTTTTCAGCAATGCCGCACTTTACTGGTACCAATTTACTGTATTAGTTCGTTTTCACGCTGCTGATAAAGACATACCTGAGATTGGACAATTTACAAAAGAAAGAGGTTTAATTGGACTTACAGCAAAGATTTTTAAAGTATCCTCAAAGAATACCAGGGAGAACTAAAACGGAAACCCTCGCACAGAGCTGGTAAGAGTGTAAATTGGCACAATTTGCTTCAGAAATTATATCCTGAGTCTTAAGAATATTCATTTTGGCTGAGCACGGTGGCTAACCCCTGTAATCCCAACACTGTGGGAGGCTGAGGCAGGAGTTCGAGACCAGCCAAGGAGTTTGAGGCCAGCCTGGGCCATATATCGAGACTCCTTGGTATTCTGGACCATGATTTGAGGCCAAGCCAGTGGACAGGAAAATCCTGAGGTCAACCTGAATTTCCATCCAGGGTGGGAGAAGAACTAGCTCAACAGGATGGTTTAAGGGGAGGTTTGTTTATGATTTTACTCCATGAGGATTGCTCATTCTATGTATCTATTATTTGTAAAGGATCAGCACATAATAATCCATCCACAAAGGCTGTTTACCTTTGTCTCTGCTAAGGGTTGATTTTCCATCTGATCCAAAATAAGCAACCAATGCACTACTATATCAAAAGTAAAAATATCAGCAATCCAGATAAATGTGAGTTTTAATTTTCTTTGCTTTTTATTTTGGCTTCTAAGGTGGAGTCAAAAGCTGTCTATCAACTCCTAGCTGGGGTAAAATAATTCCCATGAATGAATTCAGGGTCCTCTGAGGACCAGGCAGGAAAGAAGGAAGAACCAAGAAGAAAGCAAGGGAGAAGCAAATGAAGAAACAGAACAAGAGCTGAGAAACCAGACACAAAAAGTTGTCTCTGATGTGAAATTAGACAGAAGGTGGAAACTGATGATGGTATTACCCTGTGCAGCATTGATTGTGCTCCAGGTCCTACTCAGGCCTGTCAATTCATTCTCTTCCTGTGACCTCCAAGCCACTTACATGCATTCCAATTATAGCACTTGTTGCTCTCTGAAATTAATTTTTAACTATCATTTATTATTATTATTATTTTTTACCTGTCTCTCCACTAGAACATAAGCCCATGAAAGCAGGGCCTTTGCTGGTCTTGTTCACTGCTGAATCTCTGGAACCCGGAACAACACCCGCATTCCTTTCACCCTCGGTCTGTTTGGTTGTTGTTGTTTTAGCTCCCTCCTCTCGCACTTCATGTCTGAGGCCCAGAGAGCAAGGTGAGAGGGATGGTGAGGTGAGCACAGGAATTCTCTGCATCAGGACAGACACTGTGATGCCTTCCATGAGGTGAGTGGCACCTGTAGGGAGAAGCCCACAGTGTGGCCAGATGGAGAGGGAGTTTGGGACACCATCACCAGTCATGAGCAGGCTGAGGAGGCTACAGGCCAACCAGCTGAGAGAGCAGACTCTGCATCTAGTGGGTAACAGGATGGGCTGGTGGAGAAATCCATGAAGCTTGAGGGGCCCGCCTTGTCTCCAATTGTTTTCTGAGGAAAGTAGCCTGAATTGTTCCCATCTCAGTCACAGGCACAGGTGGGGTTTGTTAGTGTCAGTATGATAGCATGTTAGCAGAACCCAGCCCTGCTACCTGAGACCCAGATGGTTCCATCAGGCATCACAATGTGGGTCAAGGCAATGGGTCAGGTGAGGGGGCACTCAGGCAGCAGGGTGGCTTGGCAAGACTGCTGCTCAGAGGTGCCCCATGGTGATGGAAACAAGCCAGTCAATCCTAGCCCTCCCTACATGAAGGGCAGGCTGTGTAAGCTCTGGAACTGTCTGCAGTACCAGGAAGAGACACTCCTGGGCCTCTGTGAAGCCCACTCCATACACCAGTGGAGCAGACAATTTTGCGCCTACCCACCATGGATTTATCACCTTCTTCTTTGCCAGCACAACCCTGATTTAGTTCTGGTCTCTACCCTTTGCTCAATAGCCAAATGCTTCAGGAAGGCTGGCTTTGGGCGGCAAGTCCCAGTTGGTGTCCAAACTCATCAAAGAGCTCTGATACTGCCTGCCAGTGGTTGCTTTAAGCATGGACATGTGGTATAATTCTGGCCAACAAGCCAGACGTGAGGGGAAGTCTCCTAGTGTGTAGGGGGTGGGAGAGAGGGATAGGTGTTCTGAGAAAGGTTTCCTCACTCTCAACAAGCGACACAAAGATGAAAGGGCTCCTTTTCCTGAGTCTTGGCAATGATATGCCCAGATGTGACACCTGGAATGTTGGCAACCATCTTGTGACTGAGAGAGCAGTGAGATGACCAGAAGGGAGTGATGGGAGAAACAAGGTCCTCTCCATGTCACTGAGTCACCCAGAAACACCAAGCTTGGAGCCTCCTGCCTTTGGGCTTTTTGTGTGTGTAAGCCAGTTGATGTAGGCTTTTCTTGTAACTTGAGATCATGGAATCACCCAGTACCAGATCTGTGACCTGAGGGACTGCCCCCCATGAGGCCGTCCCGGTTCTCCCTCTTGGTCCTGTGAATTCGTGCCTGAGATCTCTGGATTAGTTCCCTGTTAATTTGCCAACAATTTAATGGTTTAAACCAATGCAAATTTATTCTTTGACCATTCTGGAGGTCAGAAGTTTAAAATCGAGGTGTCGGCAAGGCCACGTTCGTTCTGAAGTCTTATGGAGAATCCTGTTTCTTGTCTATTCCAGCTTCTAGAGTCCCCCACCATTCCTTTGCCCTCTTGTAAGGACCCTTGTGATTGCATTGGGCTCACCTATATCATCTAGGAACATCTCCTTATCTCAAGATCTGTAACACAATCCCATCTGCAAAGTCCCCTCTACCGTGTAAGGCAGTATATTCACAGGTTCTAGGGATTAGGGCCTGGACATCTATGGGAGGGAATTATTCAGCCTAACAGCCTCTCTCACCCAAAGTGATCCATGTATCCCCCTCCTAGTTCCTCAGAGGCTGGTGGTTCCTGTGGCTTCCTCTCCATGGCAGCACTTGCATGGACCCCAGCCTGACAGCCCACCTGGAGTTTCCCACCAATCAACTATGGAGGCTCTGCTTAGGCCTAGTGACTACTCCTCGTGGGAGAGGAGAGCCTGGGGTGAGAGAGAGAGGGAAAGAGAGAGAGAGGGAGAGAGAGAGAGAGAGAGAAATTGTGGATACAGAATGAACTGTAGCTACTTCAAAGTGGAGAGAAATAGTGGCCTTGTGTTTTCTCAGTAGCAGGGAAGCTGAAAAAGAAGTTGTCAGAGGTCTACCAGATGGTTTCAGTGAAGTTCAGCGTGTCCTTATGTACTCACTGCTTTGGGATCCTCCTCAACATCAGAGTCCCTGCAACTCTGACTAGGTCTGGGTGCATCTATCAGGGCATGTGAGGATCAGAGTTGGACTTGAAAACCAATAGGCCACTGATCTGTTTCTCCTCCATTCTAGACATTGGCAAGATTTGTGTGGGGAGAATTCAGAGTTGCAGGGTCAGCTTTTGGGAGCTTTCCAGCCACTTTTCTCCTTTATATCACACGCTGGGCTTCAGGCTGGGCCAAAGAGGCCCACATATGGATCCTGGGTGCATTCTGCACACCACATCCCAGACTGCATCTCGGTGTGACCTTCCGCCTTCTGACTTTGCATTGGGTGTGAAGTAGGGTCACCTTGACTGTAGAAGGAGGGGTTGGGGGCAGGCTCTAAAGCCCTGCAGCTCTCCAACATTACAGCTTGTGGATGGGACATTGAAGATAAATTTTTGGAGTCAAAAAACAATGAGAACAGAGCATTCTAGGGGCTCTCATCATCACCCCCAACTCCAGAAAGGGATGTGGTGGGGATAGTGGACTGAGTTGGCTTTGGGTGACCATCTCCCACAGTCTGGCCTAGGATGTGTTGTTCTGGCCTCTGAGGCATCAGAGCACCTCATGGTGGCTCCAACTTGTTCCCACCCCATCACCCCTGCCATCTGGCCCCATGGGTGGGAAGATGTCCTAGCTTCGGAGCAGGCCAGCCCCGTCAGGAGAAGCCAATCCATGATGCAAGAGATGACAAACAGAGCAACACAAATCTTGTTTGGAGAGTAAGCCACTCCTTAAAGAGCAGAGCTAAGACATCCTTTTGTTGCCTAGATTCTAGTGATGATAACTTCTCACTCTTCCCCTTGATGAGTCCTTAGAGAACTATAAACTTCCAAAGAATGCTTTGTTTAATGGTGGAAAGAGGAAGAACTGAAAGGAGGAAATGGGGGCCTTTGTCCTCTAAAGAGTAAGCAGCGTGGATGATGACATCAACAGCCAATGTGGAAGTGTCACCAGCACCGGCACCAGCAGCCCTGAGTTGGCACAATCTAGCTTCATGTGCATTCTTCTGTCACACTGGGAGTCCCTCTTGCCCTCGCTTGGCCTCACTTTTCCTAGGGAGATTACAAAATCTATGTACTTACCTGAAGGAAGTTGTGGTACATCCATGGGATAAGACGTGGAAGTAGAGGGCTCCTTGGAAAAGATGGTGGATCTGAGAACCCGACGCTTACAGGAGCGGGTGAAGTACAGTCTATTGCTGTGTAGCTCTCGCTGCCTCTGACCTCTAAAGTCAGCATGAGTCTCCTCAGCAGACCACATGTGTAATTAGCATAGGGAGAATTCTGGGAAGGCACGAGGCTTCTCAGACACAGCCATACGTGAAGGAAAAGACCCACAATCTGGAGGCCCAGGGGATGGAGGAGGAGGCTCTTGACGTTGGGTTTGGGCATTTGTCAGGGTCGAGGTTAGAAATCCCTCCTGGGCTTGTCTCCTCAGCGGCTTTGGATGTCTGTGCCAAGGATGGCTGGGGGGCCCACCGAGGAGTCTCCAGATCTGCGGGGTCTGATTCATCCTGTGTCAGCCCAGGGCGATGACAGATTGGTCTGATTTTGGGCAGAGAATTGCAACCAGTGTTAACGAGGGACAAACCTTTCCTAGATGCTTTGGGGAACTTCTCAGCATGTGCTCCTCCTAGCTCTTTGTCTCCTTTCCCACACTCAGCAGCAAGGCAGCCCACAGGCTCCAAGCAGTCCCTGGGGATGGGGGATGGTGGTGAGGCAGAGATGGTTTTCTACGGAGCCAGGACACAGTGGGGAGCAGGCATGCACCTCCACATGGGGATATTCCAGTCACTATAGCTAGAGAGGTGGCCAATTTCTTGAGATCTGAAAGGTGTCAGGGCTCAGAGTCTGACCACTGGGAGGCCATTCTGCCCACACTGGCCATTGGCCAGGGCCGCTGGGTACTTGATATAGTCAAGAGAAGCAGCCTTTGGGGGTAAGATGGCATAAAGGAATCCCCTCATTGGCTAAGAAAATGCAGGATTCTTTTATCAGTCAGGGTTCATAGCTGCAAGCAAAGCAACAGTCCCTGGCTGGTGAAGCACAGACATTTTATAACAAGACAGTGGGCGGTTCACAGGGTCCCTTGAGCCCTGGGGCGCATGGTGTGGAAGTTGCACGGCCGGGTGGAGCACCCTAACTTCTGCCACTGAACCCGTCTGGGAAAGACATATTTGTTTTGCTACAGGGCCCACTGTCAACACCCCAACCCTGGGCGCTGGCTGGAACAGAGCCCCTGCCCCTAGAAACTGGATGTCCTGCCACCAGCATCGTCACTGCCCGTCGCCAGAACACAAGCTGTGCAGGGAGACCTGCTGCTTCTTGTAAGGGACAGAGCCAGGCCACTTACCTTGTCCACCTGCCACAGGGGCTGGAGAAACCTGTGTCTGGCACTTTTGATTTCTATAGTGACAGGTGGGTCTCCCGGTGGGGGCACAAACATAGAAGGCAATACAAGTTTTTGGTGACTAAACAGATGACAGTTGTCCCCTACAAGGCATTAGGTGATAGGAACTGACTACAGGGCATCTGACTCTGCTCCTCCTTGGAAATGGCATTCTTTTTAATGCTAATGTACCAGCCTCACCTCTGCTGAGGGTGGTGGACACTTAAGCTCAGTCATCTGTTCCTGAATATCAGATGTTCTGTGTAAAAACACCAACCAGTAAACAATTCCTGTTATTTGGTTTTATTTTTTCAGCTTTATTGAAGTATAATTGTATAGATTATAGATTCAATATATAAAAATGAATCCATACAATAAAATTCAGGGTTTACAATGTGATGATTTGATGTACATATGCATTGTGAAATGATGGCCACAATCAAATTAGTTAACTCATTCATCACCTTAGTTACTCTGTGTGTGTGTGTGTGTGTGTGTGTGTGTGTGGTGAAAACATTTAAGGTCTACTCTCAGCCAATTTCAAGTAAAGAATTACAGTATTATTAACTCTATAGTTAATAATACTTGCTGTGTATTGGGATCTAATGTTCCTATTAGTGTAAGTTTCCTGTTATTATAAATGGAAAAGGTTATAAGGCACACATCCACCAATCAACTTCCCCAATGTGATTAGACGTAGTGAAACATCTATATATGTAATAAACTACCACATTAGGATGTAAAATACTAGGCTGGGCAGGGTGGCTCATGCGTATAATTCCAGCACTTTGGGAGGTTGAGGCAGCCAGGTCACTTGAGGTCAGGAGTTCAAGACCAGCCTGGCCAACATGGTGAGACCCCGTCACTACCAAAAATACAAAAATTAGCCAGGCGTGTTGGTGCACGCCTGTAATCCCAGGTACTTGGGAGGCTGAGGCAGGAGAATCGCTTGAACCCAGGAGACAGAGGTTGCAGTGAGCCAAGATCGAGCTACTGCACTCCAGCCTGGGCGATAGAGTGAGACTCTGCCAAAAAAAAAAAAAAAAAAAAAAGTAAAATACTTAAAACATAGCTTAAAACACTATAGTTGTTAATGGCTACTCTGTAAGAAGTGATACTGTGATGACTGTAAGTGCCAGCAACTTGGGAAACCCTCATCCCCTTTGCTGAGGTTCACCATGTTTTACACAACCCTCTATGTGCAATGCTGGTGTTCTGTTAAGTGTAATTGCAATGTTTCTCAAGACTTTACAGATACATTGTTTTGTTTAAAATGTAGTGTGTTGTGTCTTAGGGATATAAATTTACATTTACCTTAGATAAATTTCAGCCAGAAAACGGTATTGAGAGAGATACGTATGTTCCCTGAAGCTTGGATATCGAAAACCAAGTGGCATCCTGCAATGGGGATGTTAATCAGGAAGACGTTTTGTGGGGAAGGTCTTGATTCGAAGAGTATCTCCCAAATGCCAGGCACTTTCCACATATTAGCACTAACGCCCAGAGTAACCTTAACGCCCCTTTACAGGTGGAAATACCAGGGCTTTCTCAGGGCCCCACTGGAGTTGGGACTCACACCCAGGTTTGTTTGGCTTCATAATCTGCCCAAGATAAATCCTGTTTCTTGTTTTCTGAGCATAGCTGAACAAAGCTGAAGTATTCAAGAGAAACTTTACCAAAGTAAGATAAATTGAAAAAATAGAAGATAATAAAATTATTCAAGAATATGAAACATAGGTTTTTTGTTTAACCTCAAATTTCTATTGCTTACCCATCCCACATAGCACATTGTGTTCCATAATCTGTCTAGGATGGTGGGATTAAAGGATGTGAGCACTGAAAGCAAACACATGTGGGTGTGAAACCTAAAGCTATCAGTGATTAGCTGTGTGTTGGCCACTTTACCCTTCCCGACTTCAGGCTTCTCAGCTTTCAGACAGGGATGATAACATTTTCATCAGAAGATTGTGGTGAGGGCTTTTTTTCTTTTTTCTTTCAGGATAATTGTGTTGGTGGCATATTGGATATTTCTAACATGTACAAAGTTATGTATTTTGATTTACTTTTATTTCTTTCTATGTATATGTACTTCTCTTCAAATGCCAAGAGCTTTCTCTTGCTATCATTGTTCCTTTTGAAACAATTCAATTTTCAAGTCCACTGTTGATTGTTATGTTAAAGATTGAGTCACTGACAGACATTCAAGATTTAAGTCTGAAACAGTCAAATTGAACTCTCAAAAAAAAAAAAAAAAGAAAACTGCATATCGGAAATCATTACTGTAGAAATGAACTTTATTTGCCATTATGAATAATGTCCAATATAAGAATATGCTTCTGGAATTCAGTACTGCTTTTAAGTACCAATGACACTTATTTTTAAAAAATGTAATGGCATGTTATTGCTTTGAAATGCTTGCTTAGGGCTTTTTTCATGTTGTCTTAAAAATGCGCTGGTGAATTCTCCATTTTTGACATCCATTTCACAGGTAAAAGACAAAAAAATCTAGATTGGCCTTGATATTGGGATGAGAAAAAGTAAGTAGCATTAAGAAAATAAAACAATCTTCATTTTAGAGATGAACCCATTAAAACAATTTAGGAAATGAGGGGCAAAAGGGAAGAAATCATATTGCCAAAGAACATGAGCATAAAAATGAATGCATTTCAATGTTTAAGAAGGCTTGAGGTCACTTTTTTATTTAACTGAAAACAAAAGATTGTGGTGAGGATTAAATGACAATCGTGGACATAAAGTCATGTAGTGGTTCAAGATGGTAGACTGAGGACACTTGTTTACTTCTCCTTCCACCCAGGATGCCACAGAAATTACAGAAAAGCTGGTAAAAAATAATAAGGCACTCGTTCTCTCTCCTGCTGCCCTGTGAAGAGATGCCTTGTGCCATGATTGTAAGTTTCCTGAGGTCTGCCCAGCCATGCAGAACTGTGAGTCAATTCAACCTCTTTTCTTTATAAATTAAATAATAGTAACAGTAAATCTGTAACTTACCAGGCATGGTGGCACATGTCTGTGGTCCCAGCTACTCAGGAAGCTAGGGTGGGAGGACTGCTTGAGCCTAGAAATTGGAGACAAATCTGGGCAACAGAGCAAGACCTTGTTTTATTTAAAAAAAAAAAAAAAGAAAGAAAGTCATAACTGCTGGAAGAACATCAGACCCAAAAATTGAGGAAGTTATTGGAGGATGGATTGAGGATGGTGCTGGAGTCGTGTAGAAAGTGGACTCTGTTTCTCATTTCCTTTCATCGCCATACTTCTTGTGAGTATTCAGATTCATACTTCATTGCCCTGTGTTGACTCTGGGAACCACTACAATCTGGCTTCTTCTACCATGATTCCATTGAAACAGTTCTTATGAAAGTGTCTCATGACCTCCCCCTTGCTAAGTCCAGCATCTGGTGGTCATATCAGTCAGTATCTTAGGCAACCCGTTAGCAATATTTGTGATAGTTTTCCACTTCTTGAAACCTTGTCTTTTCTTCATTTCCATGACACCTCAGCCCTCTGGTTTCCTTCTACCTCAGTGGTGGCTCCTGCTCTGTCTTCCTGGCTAGCTTTGCTCTCTCTGGCTGATCTCTGAACATCCCTGCTCCCTGGTCCTGGCCCCTTTTTCGTCATCTTCAATATTCTTGATGAGCTCCTCCATTCTCACAGCTTTCAACACTGTGTCTCAATGGCTCCTGCATTTCTGTCTCTAGTCTAGTTCTCTCCTTGGAGCTCCAGACTTGTATACTCAATTGCATTAAAAACAAAACAAAAATGAACCTTTTTAGCTGGATGTAGTGGCCCATGTCTGTGGTTCCAGCTACTCAGGAGGCCAAGGCAGGAGGACTGATTAAGCCCAGGAGTTCAAGACCAGCCTGGGCAATATAGTAAAAACTGTCTCAAAAAACAAAAACAAAAAAAACCTTTTTTAAAATAATTTTTTTTTCAAACGTATACAAAGCCCAAAAAAATAAAAATAGCACGGAAAACACTTGCAAATGCTTTACCCAGATTTACCCAAAATTAACATTCATTCCATTTGCTTTATTTTTTTCTCCCTCTCTGTGTGTTCCTCTGTGTGTATGTATATCTATAACACAGACATACATAATATGTAATGTTATGCATTTGTGTCTGTGTGTGTGAGTGTGTATATTTTTTTTCCTGGAACCATTTGAAGGCATGGCCCTTTACTTCTAAACACTTCAGTTGTCTTAGGGATAAAAGGTTTTCTCTTACCTAACCATAGTGCAGTTATCAACTTCAGAAAATTTAACATTGCTACCATGCTTTATCTTTTTTTGGTTGAACTTTTAATTTTTTTAATTTTGAATTTTTATAATTTTAATTTTTTATTTCCATAGGTGTTTGGGGGAACAGGTGGTATTTGGTTGCATGGATGCATTCTTCAGCGGTGATTTCTGAGCCATGCTTTATCTTGTCTACCATTCACATTGCAATTTTTGTCAGTTAACCCTAAAATATCCCTTATGGCTTATTTAAAAAACTGTAGTACAGGATCTAGACTACAGTCAGATGTTGCATTTAATTGTTTTGGCCTCTAATCTGGAGCACTTCCACAGCTTTTCTTTTTCTTTTATGACACTGACATTTTTTTTAAAAACTGAGCATAATTTTATTGAATCCTTATAGTCCCTGCCCCCACCCCATGAGGTCAGAACTATTATTATTCTCATTTTACATGCAGGGAAACTGAAACATACAGAGGGTAAGAAACTTGCCCGACGTCACAATTAGTAAAGGTCAGAGCTAGGATTCAAACCTGCCCATCGTGGGGCCCTGAACCCCCACAATAGTGTTTCTCACTTCCCTACTCCTTCTTGTAGACCAAAGCACCTGATGGTTTTGTAGGATTTTCCAAGGTACTTTCTTTACCTACTCTATCATCACTGCTGAGAGATTTTCAAAGGTAAGATGCAATCAACCACCCAAAGAATGTGTGCGCCTGGGGCATAGAGCTGGGCCCTTTGTCTTAAGGCTGCGATCTCAGGAATTTCTTAGATAATGTGTCTTTTATGTGTTGTGATGATGAAAGGCTCTAGTAGAACTCCCTGTTTACATAAAATGTGACATTTATAAGTTTCCAAGAAAACGCCCTGCCTGTCTGGCAGAATGGAGCTACCAGAAGACTCAGAATCAGGCAGGGATGCTTCTCATGTGCACGTTATCCACACCCCATGGGATAGAGCCCTCTTGCTAACGGTTGGTGGAATACAGGAAAGGCTTGTTCTGGAAGACCCTCCTATCTCAAACCCATACAGACACGCTCAACCCTGCTCAGGCTGGAGCATGGGATGCTCTTGTTGCAGCTTCAGGGGGAGACTCAATTTCCTTTGGAGAGGATGTCTAAATCCTTAGAATGCAGTGACCCAGTGCTGTAAACAACATCAAATGTGAAAGAGCAAACTGGGAAAACACTTGTCATATAACTGATGGAGGATGAGTATTATTCCAATATTTATTCCTCTGGCAACGGAGTGTGAGAGGGGCTCATCTCACTACACCCTCGTATTACTGGAACTATGAGAGATTTAAAAAAAGTGACATCCTGCTTTTTTTTCTTCGAGATGGAGTCTCGCTCTGTCGCCCAGCCTGGAGTGCAGTGGCGTGATCTCGGCTCACTGCAACCTCCGCCTCTTGGGTTCAAGCAATTCTCCTGCCTCAGCCTCCCGAGTAGCTGGGATTACCACCACACCAGGCTAATTTTTTTTCTTTTTAGTAGAGACGGGTTTCACTATAGGCCAGGCTGGTTTCGAACTCCTGACCTCGTGATCCGCCTGCCTCGCCCTCCCCAAGTGCTAGGATTACAGGTATGAGCCACTGAGCCCGACCGATATCCCACTTTTAAGTGGCATTGGTTGAGTGCCTGAGGAGAAAACATTTTTCCTTGTGATTGTTCCATTTTGTCTTGTTTTTTGTTTGTTTGGTTCACAGTCTGGCTATGAGGAAATGATTGTTCCTTTATGAATCATGAAAATTCTGTCATCTATGAATTTTCTGTCCATGTCCTTTGTCATACACATATTGAGAAATCAATGGATTTTGCTGTTGTTGGTCACTTGGCATGAGTGCATTCAATACAAGTACACTTGGCCTGTCATATATGGAAAATAATTTTCCTAACTTGCTTGAGTTAAAATTTGGTTGTTGCTGTATTTTGTCTTGCAGAAACCTCCAGTTCTTAAGTGATCATCAAACCTGTTGATATTTCCTTTTAAACATATTTCCCCTATTCCTTTTGTAGGGCCATTCCAGAGGAAAGAGCTTCTTGCAGCAGACTCTTTCTGAAAATGACTGACTTCTCTGCAAGTCAGGCAACAATAATGACATAGTTCCTAACAGTGTCAATGCACTTCATCTGATTTGATGAAATTTGGGGGCAAGGACACAGTGGCATACCAAGGGTAGGTGGTGGGAACAGCCTACCCTGCGCGCAGGCAATAAAGGAGTGCCTTGTGTGCAGTGTCGTTAAAAACAGTAATCAAACTGACCACACGGTGCTCAGCTTTTTATTATCACTATATGCTGGTTATTCTAAGCAGTGTCTGTGATGAAGTACTTACTCTTTCCCCTCAAACCATTTATTAGTCTAAGTCCTAAACAGTTGCTGCTATTAGTGTTGTCTTTTAGTGATATATGTCCAGGCTTAAAGAGTGCACATTTTATTACTTATGTTTTAATAAACACTGCCTTCTACATGGAAGTTAATTTGGAACACCTCTAATTACACAGGACATAAGCAGAGTCAGTTGCAGGCTGGTTCCAAGAGTCCGTTTGCAAGGGTGACAATTCAGAATTGTTGGTGCTCACTTCTGGGGCAGTTAGTTTCTCCTACTCTGGATCTATGCCGTAATCCCGTGTTGAATGAGTAGAGTGGAAGTGAACGAGGCTAGCACGGTGAACTGGGTTCGCTTCAGTTCTGTCTGTCTGGGTGCGAGCCAGTCTCTAAAGCTTTGGAGTTCACTCTTTTGGAATTGTTTCTTCGTGTATGCCCCCACTTAAAAAACACACACACACACATTAAGGTAATGATTAATCCATGACTTTTTAATTTTTGTACTGTAATATTTATTTTGCTTTTATTAAAAAGTTTTTACTGGCAAAACTATATATACAAAGTTCAATCGTGCCACTATTTTCTCTGGCCATTAGTATTCATTTCATTTCATTTCATTATGACCGAAGATGATTTCATTGTATGTGGGGATATTGAGGGTGATCTGCTGGAAACTAATACAACAGTTGTGCCACAGTAGGTGTGTTTCCCAGTCTTCACCATAGGGCCTTGTCACCTGCAAGCTGGAAGAGCAGGTGGCAGGTATGGTTGTGAAGAAGGGGTGGCCAGCAGGACTGGCTTGTTTCTCATCATTCAAATTCCATTCAATGCAGGTCAACTCTCCTGGGGTTGTCCTGAGCAATGCCTCCAGATACATGTGGACGGTGCCTACCTGGCCTTGGGGGACAACCCACTGAATACACAAGAGTGTCTTCTGCAAGCAGCCCTGCTGTCCCTCCTTGCAGGACGTGTTCTTTCCTGCTGCTGGTAGGCAGGTGGGGCTGGCTCCCCTCCCCTGGTCCACAGGCGAGATGTGTCACTGTGGTCTGTCTCCATGGTGGCCGGTGACTGGCTGGGAAAGCGCTTCCTCCAGCTGCTCTCGGCCTGGCAGATGCAAGAGATGTGGTGCCCCTTGAGCCTCGTGATGTTGCTATCTTCGCTACAGTCTCTGAGGATACGCTGGGCCACAGGCAAAGTGAGAGCAATAGTCTTTTTCCGCCCCACAAAATTGCTGACATGGTTTTGACACTGTCTGGAGCCATAACGTCAGGCTCACTCCACGTAAGCACCTCAACTTGAAGAGCAAGTGGGAAGGAAGGCATCAGGTCACGTGCCTGTGTTTAGTGTTGGTTCAGTTCTGAGTTCTGCCAGTGATTTTGAGAGGTGAAGCCAGTTGGACTTCCTGGGTCCAGTGGGGACTTGGAGAACTTTTCTGTCTAGCTGGAATTGTAAATGCACCAGTCAGCACTCTGTAAAAACGCACCAATCAGCGCTTTGTGTCTAGCTAAAGGATTGTAAATACACCAATCAGCACTCTGTAAAAATGCACCAATCAGTGCTCTGTGTCTAGCTAGAGGATTGTAAATGCACCAGTCAGCATTCTGTAAAAAGAGACCAATCAGCACTCTGTAAAATGGACCAATTAGCACTCTGTAAAATGGACCAATCAGCAGGACATGGGAGGGGCCAAATAAGGGAATAAAAGCTGGCCACGTGAGCCAGCAGCAGCAACCTGGTCTGGTCCTCCTTCCCGGTGTGGAAGCTTAGTTCTTTGACTCTTCATAATAAATCTTGCTGCTGCTTACTCTTTGGGTGTGCACTACCTTTATGAGCTGTAACACTCACCGCAAGGGTTCACGGCTTCATTCTTGAAGTCAGTGAGACCAAGAACCCACCAGAAGGAACCAACTCCAGACACAATTTCAGGAGGGTTGGCCTGAGGTTGTTATTGCTGCCACAGCTCCATGCCACCTGGAGGAGCTTCAGGAGCTATCCAGTTCCAGAATGAGACCGCTTTTTTTTTGGAACTGATGACAAAGATGCTTGGAGTCAAGGGGACTGATTTTGTTTTTTAGAGATGGTGTCTTGCTATATTGCCCAGACTGGAGTGCAGTGGTTATTCACAGGCACAAACATAGTGCACTACAGCGTGGAACTCCTGGGCTCAAACAATCCTCCTGCCTTATCCTCTTGAGTAGCTGGGATTCCAGGCATACACCATCGCACACAGCTTATTATATTTTGACATCTTTGAAAACCCTTTCTGGCTGAGGGAGACCACTGGCTCTCTGGAGCTAGCAAATTCTTAGAGACAGCAAAGACATACCTTTGATATGCAAACTACCCAACCCAGGGCATACCTCATCCATCTGGCCCGCACACCCCAGGAGGGTACGTTCCTCTGCCTAATCATCCCAGGGCCAGATGCCAGGCAGCTGGAGACCACCCCGACAGCCCAAAGCCCTTCAAAATTATCTACACTAGCCCATCTTAAGCTGCTCACCCCGCCCTGGCTTTCCCAAGGAGACTCCAACAAAGGCCATGGCCCAAGCTCTCCCTGCGCCCCTGCCTTCTGCCTCCTGACCAACACTGGTGCTTTCCCTGTGGTCCTGCTTGGTACATGATGGCCCCCTTTCTGGAGCCTGTGAGTATAATGGACTTCATTCTCCTGCGCCTCTCTTGCAGCTCCTCTTATGGCCCTACCTGACCTGACCATTGGCTGAAAGGACACAGAGCAGGGAGGCTGAAAACCTCTTCGCTGTTTGCCTCGGGCTCATACCTGTTCCCCTTGGGTGTCCCTTTCTCTTTCTCCAGCCCCAGGTTGATGAGTGACCCATTCATGATTCATGTCCTGTTCTGGGCAACTTGTTCCCCCTTCCTGGGAAGGTGATGGTGGTTATGTCACCGTAGTGGAGATGTGGCAGCAAACAGATTCTCACAAATATGAATCATTCTTGGCATAACTTTGACGTCACATAATACTAATACTACTACTACTACTAATAAAAAGTCCCCTTTCCCACCAGAGGTGAGATATAAAAAATAAAACTTGAGTGAGGATGGAAGAACCCATCATGCCACGGTATAGTTTTTGCTTAAGCAAAGGTCTGTTGAATGAAGACTTGTTTGCCTCTTGGCTCTTAACTGGGTCTCAGACTATGCATGTATGCATGAGAGACAGAGAAAGAGAACTAAACACACACACACACACACACACACACACACACACACACACCCCTGTCCACACAGATGGCATCACCATTAGAGTCAGGCAATAGGACCCTTTCTTGGGTCCCCTTTTTGAGAAAGCTGCTCTGTCTCTTCTTTGTGCCCTAAACCACAGGATGAGGAAGCTGAAGGGCCAAGGAGGTGTGCTCATGGGAAACCATGCTTTCCCGGCTAGGCCACATTCTGGGCACCGGGGTCCTGAAACACTGTGTCCGGGGACCCTGAGCCAGCTTCCAGAGCTTGCATGGGCCTCTCTCCTGGCTCTGGTTTCCCAGGACAGTCCTGAAGGGGACTCCTCATTGTTGGTGTGTGCACCCTAGATCCAGTGGGGCCAAGGGCAGCTGCTGGGGCAGAGCGGGATGGGAGAGGAACATGTAAGAGAAGAAGCGGGCTGGCAAGGTGAGGAGGGCTGAAGGCTCATACCTGCGTCTGCTAACCTCCCCTGGGCCACACGAACTGGTATGCCAGGGATACAGGGCAGTGTGCCCCTGCCTGCCTCGCCACATGACTTTCTTAGAGCAGTTGTTCAACAGGAGCCCTGATTCTGAGGATATTTTCCCACTGGACTCTCTCATTATTGAGCACTTTCCTGCCTAGGGGACCTTCCTCCCAGCACTTGGATTCCAATGTGGTTTGTGGGGATGATTCACGTGGGGCCTAATAATGGAGGAAACCGTGGTTTACGGTTTGGTTTTGTCTGTCAAGTAAAGGTGGAGATAGTGACACACAGGAAAAAGTTCTCACCAAAGTCTCCAAAGGACACTGGGCCAAGGCCCCTCTCTGCATCTCATCTTTGCACAGAGGAGGGGGCGGCCACACAAGCCATGGGGACCACGCAGTGCCTCGTGCTCTGCCCAGGTGAGTGTCAGGAGGGCTGGGGATCAGCAGCTGCAGCAGCAACCCCCGTGCTCCCTTTCTGTCCCGTCACACTTCCATCTTTTTTCAGCTGTTGACCATGATTGATGTGTCGGACTATGTTTTTTTGGTTGTGCCCCTGGATGGTTGGTTTTTTGAGATGTGGGGTCAGTCTCTTAATCTCACTTGTCTAACAAGAAGATCCAAACAACGACCTTCTCCTTCTGGGTTCAAATGGGACGTCTGTTCAACACACACTGTGCCCCTCCGACACGCAGTTACCCTCCCACGTGGGGAGCTCTAGCCCGAATCACTGGCCCCACTTCCTCTGACCACATGCTCCCTGACTGCCTGTGTTCCCTGCCTCTGTTCACCAGGCCGCACACTCCCTGCCTCTGTTCACCAGGCTCCGCACTCCCTGCCTCTGTTCACCAGGCTCCGCACTCCCTGCCTCTGTTCACCAGGCTCCGCACTCCCTGCCTCTGTTCACCAGGTTCCACACTCCAGGCTGGAGGCCTTGGCTCCGCCCTCGGCTCCCTGCACCATTAAGCCAGTGGCATCAAGTAGCTTCAATCAACTTTATTGGTGGAGAATCCAAGGAAAGGCTGTTTCACTCCCAGGCCAAGCTCTTTCCTCCTCTCCTCTTACGCCAAGGCCTGGGGCACTAGCTGGCCACACATGGGTGATGCTGCCTAAGTCACTTCTTGAAGCACTGGGTTAGACTGGTCCTTCCTGGCTACCTGGACCTTAGGACTCTTCCCCAGCAGGATGGGGTTAGAGAGCCCAGCGTGCCCGAGGCATTGGGAGGGCAGGAACCAGTTAGCGGTGTTTGTCTGTCCCTAAGGCCTGGTTACACTTGGAGAGGACCAGCCTTTGACCCTGCACAGCAGGCCTGGGCTCTGCAAACAGCCCCGACCCCTAGAGGGATGTTCAGTGTGTATCTGCCCCAAACTCCCACGGGCCTCAGAAAACTGAGGGCTGCCTCTTGGGGAGCAGCCTTTGGGCATTCCTGGGGCTGTCCTCTCTGCTCTGCCGCTTACCAACCGTGTGGCCGTGGCTGAGTGACTCACCTCTGTCTGTAAAGCAGGGATGGAATGAGTCCTTTGAATCAGCACGGGGAAGATCCAATGAGTTTCTATATGCCCAGCGCATCACAAGGTAATTAGTGGTTAGTACTGTTGTTGCTGCCGTTCATCCATCCCTCTTGTAATTGTTAGTTTACTTTCTGTCTTCACCAGAAGCTCTCTCTCCATAACTGTGCCATCCACTTCTCTGACCCCAGAGCCCAGTGCCTGGATAGATGGTTGAATAAATGAATGAATGAATGAATTTATTGTAATGGAGATTAAATGAGACGCCATGAAAGCTCCAGGAACAGAATGACTCTTTATCTGGAGAAGACAAGCGGACAGGCCACAGGCATCCCGCACCGGGGCAGGCCCAGGGATACGCATGAGGCCCGGGTTGCATCATCACAGCACAGTGGGAGAGCCCAGTGCAGCTGTGGTGAAGGTGTCCACGTGGGTCACCTTTGCTGGTGGCTCTTTACTTCTGACTTCTATGTGCATTCACCCTCCCAGCCCCTTGGCCTCCCTCGGGGAGCTGCCCTCCTGGACCCGAGCAGTGGGTGACAGCCGCACCCGTCCACAGGGAAAATGCTGTCTATTTTCCGTCAGTGTGAACTCTCACATTTACATTTTTGCCAAGCTGGAAATAACAATAACTTAAACATGCCTCCGTGGCCCTGTCCTCTGTGAAGGGAGAGGAGAAGAAAGTGCCGCCCACTCCAGGAAACAAAGTGCCTTCTGTTAGCAGACACGGGCTTCTGGTTAAGTCCCCAGGGCCCCCACGGCTCAGTGGAATGAGCTGGGCTCGGCCTGCTGGGTGTACCGGGCCGTCTGTGCAGCCCCTCCCGAGGCCAGCCTTGTTTACCACCGTGGGAGAGGGGACACTCCCAGCCCAGCTGGGCACCCGCAAGGCGCTGACTGGCCAGCCCTGTGGGAACCCAGGGCCCTGAATGGCTCCCCTGTGCAGAACGGTCAGTGCTTTCCAACCCTCTGCCCTGTGCACTGTGGTCAAGGGCACGTCGTGTCCCCAAGCACGGAGTGTGCCCAGGGTCCCAATCTTCACAACAGCCTTCCTTTCTCTGCCTGCTCAGCAAGCAGAAAAGGTTAACGTTTCCATCTTCTGTCCTAAGGAGATGCCTGCTGGGACTTGGTCTCGGCCATGAGTCTTTTCTTCCTCCTTCCTGGGAGGGGTTGGAGCTCAGCCTCAAAGCAGAGTGGCTGACAACGTGGGAGAGGCTTGGATGTGTCGCTGCAGAGGAACATTCTTGCCACCCCCACCCTAAAGAGGCTGCAGGGACAGGCAGCCCAGCCCTCCTGGCCTATTTTCGGGCTGGAGAGAGGTTCGGTCTAAGGCACAGTTTTGGGAGGCAGATCAGCCGCTCCGTTCCGGCCTCCCACTCCCATGGAGCTCTCTGCTGCTTCTTCCAGGGGGCTACAGATACCCATTCCTTGCTCTATTTCTTCACCTGCCCCGCCTGTTCTCAGTCCATTACCTCATGGCCCTGCTCTCTGCTTACTATAGTGACAATTCATCTATAAGGAAGCCCTTGCACTGTATCTGGGGATTCGCGGGGCTGCACCCTCAGCAGGCACTGTGGCCACATGGCATTGGCCTGAGACCTGAGCTCCTGGAGTCTCAACCCTGAGGCCCATGGTGAGCATCTCTGTAACTACTCAGCCAGCCTGCCTTGGCCCGGTGATCATTAACCTGGGACCTTTCCCCCAGCACCAGTATCTGTGAGCTCAAGGAAGACATCTGGACTTCCTGAGAGCAGGGCAGGGCCAAACAATCTACTGAAATCATCAGCAAAAGCGAGGACTGATTGCTCCAGAAACTTCTAAATTTTTAGCTAGATGTAAATCATCCCACAGATATTATAGCTTTTGCTGCAATGTGGACACTGTGAAGGGTGTTTTGCCTCTTTTAGGGGCGCAATAAAAAAGGAAAAATAATGGAATGAGAAAAAAAATCCAAACAATGGATAAAAAATCTTTGGTTGAGTCCTATAAAACTACGACCTGAGTTCTCAGAAAGAGTCTATGGGAAACATATCACAGTAGGTCGATTTATTTCTGTCTCCAACCGTAGCGACCATCTTCTGTAAAAAAAAAAAAAAAAAAATTGAAAACCAAAAAAAGTTAGTCTTATTACTCAATATACCACAATTACTTGCTTAGTTTTTATTTTGTTGAGCTGCTTCTGGTTTAAGTATAATATTTGTATTTGAGTCTTAATAGCCATTGTGATCACAAAACTGCTGGCAAGTTTTATCAAAACCCTTAAGACAGACAAACATGAGGCTCTTAAAGAGAAAATCCTCAGTCGCCCCCTCATTTCTAATTTATCTAGTAAACATCTCTTTCAGAGGGAACTGAAGACAAATAGAAATAAATGAAGATACAAATGAATTCAATACTCACTGTTGTATAGATCAGCGGCTGTCAACCAAAGGGTAGCTTTGCCTCCCAGGGCACATTTGGCAACGTCTGCAGACATTTTTGGTTGTCGCAGCTTGGAGAAGAAAGGCTGCTGCTAGCATCCGGGGGTACAGGCTAGGGAGTCTACAATGCTCAGAATGGCCCCCCACAACAAAGAAGGGTCTGGCTTGAAATTCCATAGTGTCAAGGTTAGAAATGTTGGTATAGAAACTATGAGAGACACAAAACAGCATAAAGGCATAATTACTGCGTTTTAGGAATCTGCAAGCTAACTTGTTTTCAAAATTTTACTTAATGAAAACAGCCCTTAATTTCTTGTATTTATTTCCCCTGCTCTGGACCCCGTTTCACATGTATGGGAAAGCCAGGAGTCCCACCATGCTTCTGAGTGAGGCATTCTGGGTAGCGCCGAGGAGGGCAGCACAGGGACGCTGGTGCGGGGTCCACGGGCAGATGGCCCTTGCTGGGCCTGGCTGTTCACTGGAATCTGCACTATTCTCGGGGTGACAGTGAACAACTAAGCCATTTTTACCTTCAGGGAGTCTGCAGCTCTGAGGCCACCCAAGGACACTAAAACCAGGCCGGACAGCTCTGGTGGGGAAGGTGACGAGATGGGGTGTCGGTGCACAGGGCAGCACCATGGCTGCATCCAAGTCTAGTCGGCTTTCGGAATCTCGTCCTGCGTGTGTGTCTGTGATTCTCTCACTCTCCTCTGGCTTCTGGCCCTACCATGTTCTATGGAGTCCCCCAAACTGGGGAGCTGATGCCTCAGGGCCAGCCCTTCGCTCTCATTTCTGGCACATTCCACAGTGGGCCTTACCTGGGAGGCATTTGGGGCAGGGCCCGGCCCAGATGAGATTCTCAGAAAGTGTGGACGATGGTACTGTAGTTGAAGAGGGGAGTCCTCGCTTCTACAGTTGCGTGCCTCAATATTTACAACGAAATGATGTGATAGCCAGGATTTGCCTCAGAGTAACCTGGAGTGCAGAGACAGAGGCTAGGCGATGGGAAATGAGAATGGCCATGAGCCCTGGGGACGGCCCATGGGAGTCTAATCTGCATCTCTCTCTGCTTTCGTGTACATTTGAAATTGTTCCTAAAAATATCTATAAACCATACTTGTCCCTCCAAGGCCAAAGCTTAGAGTAGGGGCCAAAGTGAGTGAAGGGGCCTTGGCTCTCTTTTAGAGAGAGTTACTTGGTTCAGAATGAGAGTTTTTAGTATCTCCCTGTTGATCTGGAAGACTGGGGCTCCTGTCAGGGAGTGCCAGTGGTTAGGGGAGTCTGGAGGCTGGCTGGGTTCGTCAGGATGTGCTGGTGAGGACGCGGCTCGGGCCACCCCGTCAGAGCTGCGCTGAAGCAGGAGGCCTTGCAGGGATTTGAGGAGGCTGAGTCCGCACTCAAGAGGCTGCAAGAACCAAGCTGCCCTGATGCTGGGAGTGGGCCCCAGGCCGACAGCGTGAGCACAAGCCAGGCCTGAAGGGCACTGAGTGGCCAGAACAGACAGCACTTCCGAGGGGCTGAATCAGAATCGGTCCCAGGAGAGGGAAGAGGATGAAAACAAATCAGGAGGGCTTGTTTGTGTTTTAAGCCTGCCCACAAGAACCAGGAGATGGGCTCCTGGGATTTCACAATTCGAGGTCTGTCTGGTGCCTCCTGCATCCTCTACACTTGAATATTGTGTGACACATAAAAGTCGGAGGTGACCTGAAGACACGTGCACCACAAGGGATGCTGTGGAGATGCCCTACAGGGACCCTGATGCAGGGGCATTTCCAATTTCTGGGGCCCGGCCCTTAGACGAAGGCAGCAGAAAGTTACCTAAAGACAGTAATGGAGAGGTCTTACCGATCCACTGCTGCGTAATAAACCACCCTGAACTTAACAGCTTGGAACAGCAAGCGCTTATTCCATGCCATGGTTCCTCAGGTTGACTAGGCTCAGTTGGGCGATTGTTGGCTGGTCTCACTTGGGGTCTCCTGGGAGGTTGCAGGCAGAAGGTGCCTGGGCTGGAGTCCCCTGGACGCTCTCCCAGGGGCCCAGAACAGCTGCCTCTCCACGTCGTCTCAAGGCCTTGGCTCCCTATGTGGCCTCTCTATGAGGTGTCTCCATGCCGCCTTTCTGGTGAAGGGAGCTGGGGACTTCTCACATGGAGGCTCAGGGCTCCTCAAAGTGCGGAAGCAGAAGCCTTCTTAACACTTAGCCAGAAGCTGGCCCAGCGTCACTTCTTCCTCCTTCCTTTGGTTAAGCTGTTGTGGCCAGCCCAGGTCCATGGGAGGGAAGAAAATTCCACCTCTTGATGGGAGAATGACAAGGAATTGTGGCCATCATTAATCCACCATAGGGACCCAGTCTGGAGCCTGCACAGAAGTGGGGAAGCTGCGGCTGTGTTAGGTGATGCCGTCTTGTCGACGTGGGAGATGCCAGAACCGCCATCCCTGGCTCCTTCCCTGTGTCCTCGCTGACTTGGACAGGCAATGAGTAATTGTCATATCTTCAGATGCGTCTCGGCCTCATGTCATCAGCTATGAAGTGGCATCACAGTGGTCTCTCTCTGGGGCCAGCCCTGGGTCCACCTGCCAAACACCTCCCTGTGCACAGTTCTTGAAAGTCATTTATTCACTTGACCAGACACTAAAGCCAGACCCATCCCCAGCCACTGAGGCCACCTCCATAAGGTCAGGCTGTGGCCATGTGCCGGTGGTTTCACTCTCTTCCTTCCGGGCTCACAGGAAGGAAGGAGGTCTTTGCAGGGGCAAATGGAGCACTGCCTCATGCCTTCTGCACCTCTCACATCCTCTAGCTCCTCCTCCCGGCAAACCTGCGAGGAAACTGAAGCCCAGAGAGGTCACCACCTGCCTCAAGGGCACACAGAGTCTTGGTGGAGTCAAGACTCAAGTCCAGGTCCTTGTACAGCAATGCCTTGTCTTCCCTGCAGGCTCCCAGGGGCAGGCAGGTGGGAGGTGGGTGCACCGGGAGCGCCATCGTTCCCACACCCAGACTTCTCAGGGATTGTCTTTCCTCAGTTCCAAAGAGCTGTGGCTCTGCTGGCCAGGACAGATGTTAGCGATTTTAAAGGAGCAAATGTTTCTCATTTCATCTTACCTTAATCAAGTTATCTGGGCTCTGTCCACAGAAGTGTCTGAAGAGCAGATGACTGAAGAGGGGTGACAGCTGCTGCTGGCCTGGAGGGGTATTCTGTGCACTGAACGGCTGTCTGTCTGCTGGATATGGCATGGCTTGCTGATGGGCATGAATGTGGGGAGCAGGAGCCTGCATCTCAGCCTCCTGCATCTGGAATTGAAATTGGACCTGTCTGTGGGTCAGTCTGCCCTGGGGGAACTGACATTCTCTCACTCTCCTCTCAGTCCTGCCTACCACTCCAGCCTGTCCCAGTGCCCATGGCCAGGAAAGGAACACCTGGGACATCGCTGGCTCAGCCCACACTCTGTCACCTCTCTGCCACATTCCACACACCATGGGCCCTTTTGGGAGACTTTCTGGGCAGGGCTTTGCCAGATTGCATTTAAAAATAATCTCTGACATATGCTTCACCTTCAAAGCAGGGCTAGAGATGGAGATGCATAAAATGAGACTAGGAGGACTCAATGTTATCTCGGAGAGTCTGATTTGATTTCAGTGCAGAGTAGGAGGAGAATGCCCTGCAGTCCCTGTCTGCTTCACCTTAATTTGTAAGGACAGGGGTGTTTCTTCCCCCCACAGTGCCTAGGTTCTTGCTAAGCATAGTTGGAAACAGCAAACAACAAGAAGCACTGAAGACACACTTGCTGACTGAAGGAAATTGCTCTCGACCTTGGCCGAATACTAGGGAACTTTAAAAACCACGGACGCCTGGCTCCTACCCCCACATTCTGGCAATTGGCCTGGAGTAGGACCCGGGCAGAAATTCCCCCGTGATTCTACTGTGCAGGCGAGGCGAGGCCTCCTGCCCTGATACCTGCTCCTCCGCTCCTACCAGCCCTGCTGGAGTGAGCCTGACTTTGCCTCAGCTTGGTTCTGCTCACGGGGGTGTCCAGCCTGCTGCCTCTTGTCACCATCATGACCTGGACAAGCCCTGCTGCTTCCCAGTACATTCAGACAACGGGACGGGAGGAAAGAGGATCTCAGTTGGAGATGTCCAAGGTGCCCCAGTCAAAAGATAAAACTTGCAGATGTCTGCCAATGGCTTGGGAAGACACTGCTGAAGTCATGTCATGCCATAACTGGGGCTGCATCTGTGAGAGAGGAGCATGACCTTGGAGGCAGAAGGTCAAGGTCAAGACTCACCCATTCTACTCCATGTGCTTGGTTTCCCCATCTCCATAAATGGCAGCTTCATGTTTTCAGTATCGCAAGTCAATGGCCTTGGGGTCATCTTTGATTCCTCTTTCTCTCACATTTCACATCTATCTTACTGGCTCCACATTCCAAATATATCTGGATTCTGACGGCTGCTCACCACCTCTTCTAGCATCTTATCAGGTCTGAATTACCGCAACCACCTCCTAACTGGTCCCTCTGAGTCCATCCCTGGCTCGTCACAGTCTGTTCTCAACGTGGCACCCAGAGAAGTCCTTTCAAAATGCAATTTAGAGTATGTCACCCTTCTGTTTGGAACCTTCACTGGATTCTGAACCCACATCGTGAGACATCCCAAGTTCTTACCGTAATCTCTAAGGCTGGCCAGGTCTGGTGCCTGCTGTCTCCTGGGCTCATTGTCTGCTGCTCTCCTCCTCATTTATGCCAGTCTGGCCACCCCAGCCTCCTTGCTGATCTCTAAGATTCCCACGGTCCCACCACAGGGCCTTTGTACTTGCTGTTCCCTCTGAGTAGAACACCCTTCTTGATATTTGCACAGCTCACTGCCTTCCTTCAGGTTTCTGTTCAGTTATTACCTTATCAGAGAGGCCTCCCTGTGTACCTTACCTAAAATAGTGTCCCCTAACTTAATTCTAACCTTTTTTTTTTTGGAATTTTTTTTGGAGACAGGGTCTCACTCTGTTGCCCAGGCTGGAGTGCAGTAGCCTGATCATAGCTCACTGCAGCCTCAACCTCCTGGGCTGAAGCAATCCTTCCACCTCAGCCTCCCAAGTAGCTGGGACTACAGGCATGCACCATCACACTTGCCTAATTTTTGCATTTTTTTTTGTACAGATGGGGTCTCACTGTCTTACCTGGGCTGGTCTCAATCTCCTGGGCTCAAGTGATGCTCTCAACTCAGCCTCCCAAAGTGCTGAGATTACAGGTGTGAGCCACCTTTTCCCTTTTATTCTCAGAGTCTGTCACCACCCACACATTATACATTTACCTGTTTACTTGCAGGCTCTTACCACTAGAATGTGTGTTCCCTGAGAGCAAGTTCACTGTGGTGCCTCCAGCACCCAGGATGGTGTCTGAAACACAGCAAGCGCTCAGCAAGTATTTGCTGAATGGGTGAGTACATGTATGAGGGAAAGCGGTTGCAAAGAAGATTCCAGGGAGGGTCTTTTGGGAGGTCACGTGAACCAGACCTTAAAAGACTGAGGTGAGCATGTAGGGGTGGAGGGAGAGGCTTTTCCAGAAAAGGGGATAACAGCTGTCAAGTTGGTCAGGAGCTCAGGGGGTGTGGGTATGAGTGGAGCATCTGGATGGAGCTGTGCGCGCCCAGCTCATGAACCACCCCCTTAGAGCTACTGAGGCTGAGCTAATGTGCTTGGGAGCCCTGTGCAGCCGGGAGAAGGCACTGGATGGGCATCCAGGTTAACTGCATGACTCAGTTGCTCTCTCAGGATGATACCACAGATCACATAATCTCCGGGTTTAGTCTTCTCAGAACCACTCATGAAGGTCCTACTAACCAGGGCTGGCCTGAAGTGGAGGTGGGTGGAGCTGGTGTGGTTTAAAAGGATGGATTTTTCTGCCTCCCCCAACCTGGCTGAGGCCTGAGATGGCTTTGGCTGCCTTTAGGCTTTATGGACCTCACTTGGCCTTGTGAGCATAATTGCGCTCAGCCCCTCCTTTACCTGGAGCGGTAACACGTTCCTGGTAGGGAGTGGACACTGAGGTGGTGCACTGTGGGAGGGAAAGGCGGGTTTGGAGTCTGAAGAACTGACTGTAGCCCAGGCTGGGGCCCAGCCAGGAGGCTGTTTGGGGACAAACTCAGTCTTCCGAGGATTGCACCGCTGTGTGCTCACAAACACGGCCAAGCAGCCACTGAACATCCATTGCCAGTTCCTTCCTGTGTCTCTGGTGACAAGAAGTTGCCTGTATACTTATTAGTGCCAGGTAATGTCAGGCACTTTACCACATTACCTGGTTAATCATCTCCAAAAAATTATGGAAAGATAAGCAATTCATTGTGCAGTTGGGGAAATGGAAGCATAGAAAACTTCCTCAAGCTGGGTGATGTCAGTGAAAATGGTGGAATAAGGACCTCAAAAGACTCTCTTCTCCATAAAAGCAATGTGAATCCTGGCAAAAATGGTCAGAATTCAACTTTTCTGAAACTCTGGAAATTGAGCAAAGACTTACAGCAGTCTGGGTAGCATTTACATAAGAAAAATGGCTGAATCTCAGTAAGAACAGTAAGCATTGTGATGTTCTAACTTGCTCCATTAGAAATAATAAATGAGTTCAGTAAAGTATCAGGGCACAAGATCAATACATAAAAGTCAATTGTCTTTTTGTACATGGGCAATGAATAACCTGAAAATGAAATTAAAATAATTTCATATATAATAGCATTAAAAAGAATAAAATACTTAGGAATAAATTTTAAAAAGAAGTGTAAGTCTTACACACTGAAACTCCAAAACCTTGGTGAAAGAAATTAGAGAAGAGCTAAATAAATGGAAAGGCATCTTCCTGTGTTCATGGATTGAATTAGTTAATATTGTTAAATGGCAAGACTCCCCAAAGTGATCTACAGATCAATGGAATCTTTACCAAAATCCCAGCGGCCTTTTTTTGCAGAAATGACAAACAAATCCTGAAGTTTATATGGAAGTTCTAGGGACCCATAACAGCCAAAATAACCTTGAAGAAGAAGAACGAAGTTTGAGGACTTATACTTTCCAATTTCAAAACTTACTACAAAGCTACAATAACCAGGACTGTATAGTAGTAGCATAAGGATAGACACATAGATCACTGGAATAGAATTGAGAGTACAGAAATAAACACATACATTGATTCATGGGTCAATTATGTTTGGACAAGGATACTAAAACAATTCAATTGGGAAATAATTGTCTTTTCAACACGTGGTGCTGGGAAAATTGGATATTCACATGTAAAAGAATGAAGTTAGACCCCTACTTCACACTATAAACTAAAATTAACTCAAAATGGATCAAAGACCTAAATGGCTAAACTGTAACATTCTTAAAAGGAAAAACATACATGTAAATCTTCATGACTTTGGATTAGGCCATGTTTCTTAGATATGACACCAAAAATGCAAGCAAACAAAAACAAATACTTAAACTTCATCAAAACATTTTTTTAATGAACTTCATTTAAAACTTAAAAAAAAAAAGTTTAATGAACTTCATTAAAAACTTTCATGCTTCAAAGGACACTATCAAGACAGTGAAAAGACAACCCACAAAATGGGGGAAGTATTTGCAAATCATATATCTTATAATGGTCTCATATTTGGAATACATAAAGGATTCTTACAACTGAATAATAAATAGACCAATAACCAATTAAAAATGGGCAAAGGATTTGAAGAGACATTTCTCCAAAGAAGATATACAAATGACCAATAAACACATACAAAAGTGTCCAATGTTGGGCTGGGCATGGTGGCTCACACCTGTAATCCCAACAGTTGGGAGGCTGAGGTGGGCAGTTCGCTTGAGTCCAGGAGTTTGAGACCAGCCTAGGCAACATGGTGAAACCCCATCTCTACAAAAAGTACAAAAATTAGCTGGGTGTGGTGGTGCACGCCTGTAATCCCAGCTATCAGGGGTATGAGGCAGGAGAATTGCTTGAGCCTGGGATGGGGAGGTTGCAGTGAGCCGAGATCACACTACTGCACTCCAGCCTGGGCGACAGAGCGAGACTCCACCCCCGCCAAAAAAAAAGTTGCTCAATATCATTAGTCATTAGGAAAATGCAAATTCAAATCACAAGGCACTACTTCCCATCCACTAGGATAGCAATGGTCAAAAAGACAGAGAATAAGTATTGGCAAGGATGTGGAGAAATTGGAACACTTATATTGCTGGTGGGAATGTAAAATGGTATAGCTACTTTGGATAACAATTAGACAATTCCTCAAAAAATTAAACAGAGTTATCTTACGACCCAGGAATTCCACCAAGAGAACTGAAAACATACGTCTGCACGAAAACGTGAACATGAATGTTCATAGCAGCATTATTTATATTCGCCAAAAGACCCATTGGCTAATGAATGGATAAACAAAATGTGGTATATTCATGTAATTGAATATTATTTGGTTGTAAAAAAAATGAAATAGTGATTCATGATATAACATGGATGAACGCTGAAAACATTATGGTAAGTGAAGGAAGCAAAAAAAAGTCCCACATTGTATGAATGCATTTGTGTGAAATGTCCAGAACAGGCAAAAAGATAGAGACAGAAAGTAGACTAGTGGTGCTAGGAGACAGGAGGAGTGATGCAAAGTAACTATTAGCAAGTATGGGGTGTAGAATTAGGGATTGCACAACTTCGTGAATATACTCCAAAATGCTGAATTGTACACTTTAAAAGTGTGAATTTAATTATACATATTTTTCAATACAAAATATCAAAAAATATTTGCTTTTTTAGGACAGAAAACTAGTTAGTATGGGGTTATGATTTGAATCCAATGCCCATGCACTTAAGGTCATATGCGCCAAGACCTCTGGGCTTGCTAGTTAGCATGTGGTCACTTGGAACTGTCTCAGGTTCCTAGAGAAAAATGGTTTCTGTTGAGTGTCACTGTGTGCCACCATCTGGACACAGCTTCCTGGGTATCTGCTTGTCACCAGGGCCTGATCTAGACACAAATTCATGTTCAATGTCACACAGCCATCCTTGTCCCTGCCACTACTAAGATTTTGTTATAGGGTCAAGCTCGTGTGTCTTATTTGCTCTTCCTTTGAGTTGGAATTGTGTCCAGTTGGTTCCTCATCTCTCATGAGGATGGATTAGGGGTGGCCTATGCTACCACTCTTGCAGATATGGCAAAATTCCTGCTCGGGCTAAAGCTGAGATGCCTCCTCTGCTGCCCTATTATCATGGGTACTAACATGAGCCCTGGGTATTTCTTTTCGCTGAGATATTTTAAATAGGGTAGACTTTCTCATCTTTGACCTATCCATACACCCACCGCCCACCCACTCATTTGTGTGTCCATCCATCCATCCATCCATCCATCCATCCATCCCTCCATGCATTCATCGTCCGTCCATCTGTCCATCTGTCTGTCCATTGTGCATCCATTCCATTTGACTAATCCATGTTGTTTAGGGCTCTTTGCAAAGTGACTGACAGAAGCACAGTTTTGCCTGGGTTGGGGAACATGGGCCAAGTGATTTTCTCTAAAGTCTTCTAGGGATTTATTAATCTAGGTGTCTTATTGGGTTGTGTGCAGGTAGGAATGTTTGGCAGCCGTGACGATCTGCCACAGAATCCCAGGCAGCCTCACAAAGGCTGAGATGATTCTGATACTCCCTATTGATTTCCCTTTTTCCTTGTTTTTGTTTAGGCCATAGAACAAGCCATTTTCAACAAAAGGACTTGCAAATTCCTGCCTTAGGGCTCCTTCTGCACAGGACAGACCTTTCATCACCAACCCAACTTGTAATCTTGGGAAAGTTCTCAGCTCATTTTCAAGACGGAAAAAAATGCACACAAAACAGCCACATCATGAAGTTGCTCCACATAATGAGGCCTGCTCTGTTGACCTATCATTACCCTGGGCTCCAGGCAGGCCTGGGTTACCCTGACAGCCTCCCATCTTACCCCTGGCCAGTCAAGGTTGAGGTCAGCAGCTGGGCAGCCCAGAGGCCACCATAGTGGCTGTGAGGAGAGGGCTGCTTTTCAGGGCCTGGCCTTGCCTAGAGCTACTTGGCTGAACACAGCTAAGGAGGAGGAGAAGAGTCCTCTGAGGCCTGCCAGCTCAGCTACCCCTGGGACATTCCAAATCCAGGCTTTTGCTCAGACTACACTTACTCTCCCTTTCTCTTGGGGCTCCTTGGCTCCTCTTGGCTCATGTGGGTCTTGCCAGCTTTTCAGAGCCGGAACTCATTCTGCCTCCCAGGCCCATGGTGCCTCCCCATCCCACAGCTATTTGTTCAGCAAAAATTTATTAACCACTTTTTCGGGGCCAGGCCAAAGACAAACAAGACTTGATCCCTGCTCTTGCTCCTCCCATAACAGGGAAGGCAGATATGGAAAGAATGATGAGACAGTGTTCTGAGCACCTAGCGCCATTCTTACTGCCTCAGGACCACAGAAGCTGGTATCAAATGCTGTTATTTCACCACACTCTTAGGGTGAGGCGTTCTGTTTCCCCAGCTGATTGAAAGCACCTAGAGGGAAGAGTCTTCAATGTCTTCTCTCATTTTCTGAGTGCCTTGCATGGTGGTGACCCAATTAATTAAATAGCTGTCCAGCAGCGAGGAACTGTTTCCTCCAATCCAAATTTTACTTGGATTTCTTGGTCTTTGTTTCAATCTAGGAGCATTAGGTTATGAGAAAAACAAACCTAACTAACCTCCTGTATTTGTTAGGCTGTTGTGCAAATTGGTGGGGGTCTTTGCTCCATACCATCACCCAGTGTCTTAGTCAGCTTGGGCTGCTATAACAAATTACTGTGGGCAACTGGGTGGATTAAACCACAAGCATTTATTTCTCACAGTTCTAGAGACTGGGAAGTCCGAGATCAAGGTACCAGCAGGTGCAGTGTCTGGTAGGAGCTGGCTTCTTGGTTTACAGAGAGCGATCTTCCCATTATATCCTCACATGGTGGAGAGTGGGACGGAGCTCTCGTGTCTCTTCTTATAAATGCACCAGTCCCGTTAATGAGGCCTTCACCTCATGATTTAATCACCCACCAAAGTCCCCACCTCCTAATACTGTCACAGCAGCCTTTAGGATTTAATACAGGAATTTTGGGGGAACATAAATATTCAGTCCATAACACCTAGGATCCCAGGTTCACTGAAGCTTTGCTATCTTAGATAGAGCTACACCATCTAAAACACATGGTTTTCTCAGTCACTCCGATTCTGTGAAAGAGAGCTGGAGGGTTGCCTCCTGGCTCTTAAAGGCTTTAGCCCATTATTGACACATCACTTCTGCTCACAGCCCAGTGGCCAGAACCAGTCTCACTGCCCTGATCTAATTGCAAGGCCCCAGTGAAATGTGGGAGATGTGTGAGCAGTAAATGACTCTGCCATGGTTCCCAAGCTAGCTGAAGTGAAAAGGAGGTGCTGGGAGGACACCAAGGCATCTTATGGGTCTTTATCTAGGAAGAGGGTCCATCCAAGCCCCCAAAGGAACCGCGACCAGACATTGGAAAGTTAGGACCCACAGCCACATTCTTAGAGTTCCAGGGTGCCGTGTTTACTTCTCTCTCCTTCAGTCAGCAAGTTGGCTTTTTCTTTTTTCTTTTTGGGTAGACTGGTTTTCTTTGCTTTCCGAATACAATGGGAATAAGAACAGTCCCTGTCCAAAGGAGTCGTGAGGATACAATGAGTTTATCCATGTAAAGTGTTTAGGAAGTGCCCGGTGCATGGGAAGTGCTAGATAAGAGTTAGCTATTGCTATTATTTTATGTAATAATAATAATATTTTTAATTATTCTCATTGTATATACCATAACATGGCCCCCTAGGCTTAGCCTCTAAGACTCCCCCCAGAAGGAACGGACTAAACGGACCAGTTCTTTTGGGAGCTGAGTGCCTAGCTGAGTCAGGGTTCTCCCTGGGTTTGGGAAGAGGGAATAGGCCAGGAAAACATCCCAGAGGGACTCTTTATCTTTAAGGCAGTTCCAGTGCTAACAGCCTCCTCAAGAGAAACCTGTTGCAGAGCAAACTACTCAGAGCCACTCCTAAGAAAGGCCGTTTCGCCTCATCCAGATACAGGCCATGGCAGAGTCTGAGAAACAGTTTTCACCAGGAAACAAATCAAGATCACAACCATGTGTGCAAATCAGGCGGCAAGTACAGGCTGTGCCTGGTCCTGGCAGAACAGAGTCCCAGGAGAGGAGTGGCCTCCATGATCTGCCGCTGCGCCCCACTGCTTTACCTGGGGCTTTTCTTTCATTTGGTTCCTACTTCATTCATCCAAAGAGGCTGCTGTGGGCTCTGCATCTGCTCTGAGGTGTTTGACCAGGATGACCTGGTTTCCAAACAAAATTGGTCAGAGAGACCCTCATCTCTTAGGGGCCCACTTCCCTCTGAGGGCTTAAAACCAAGTGCTCCTGCCTTTGGAGCAAGTGACCACCTCCTCATGAGAACATGCCTCTCACAAAGGACCTCCCTCATCCTCTCCAGAGGAGAAGTGGAAACGAGAAATGCCTGGTGCAGAGCCAGGATTGCTACGTCATGGATGTGAAATGCTCAGGATGCCCCAAGGCCGCATGGTGTGGGAGTTTCGCGTTGTTGACTGCCCAGCTTGTCGTCTGCTACTCGACAGGAGGACAAGTGAGGCTTAGAGAAAGATGCTCCTCAGAGCAGCACCACAAGCTCCCTGAATCAAGATGCGTGGGAGACCATCCCAATAAACACCTTTCAGATGAAACGAAACCGCAAACGAAAACCCCAAATCAAACTCTAAACGCCTCTCGAGCCGGATAGCACTTCCGGTTTATGAGGCATTTTCATTATTTTATTTCAATCCTCACATGAACCCTAAGAGATGGGATTCTTACCCTCATCTTAGAGGTGAGGAACCTGATGCTCAGAGAGACCAGAAAACCTGCCCCAAGTCATGGGGCTCACAGGCCAGGCAGACCCAGGATTCCGCACTGATCCTGCGGTCTCTGAAGCCTGCACCAAGTAGACTTGAGTTCGGGTTTCTCAGGTATTTGTGACCTGGCGGGATGGAATTGACTACGCAAACTAGGATGCGTCTTCTTATCACAAACGTCAACTTCTCTCTTCCTTCTGTGCTCATCCTTTGGTTTGTCTGACATACAGAATATTTTCACGGTGCCAGCCATGTGACCTCTATTTACAGAAGACCCAGGTGGGACAATCTAGTTGAATGATGTCCAAATGACAGGACAAATTAGATTATCAAGGGGAAGGGCTGACATGGTTTTAAGGGGGAAATTGTGTCATGAATCTCTTTTTATAAGCACTTTGTGGGTGGGAGTAATGAAATTGGGAGGGAGGTAATTTGTCAAGCAAGGATCAGAAAACACAAAACTGGTTCTCCTTAGAAGAGGAAAAAAGAGAAACATCTTTTTTTTTTTTTTGAGACGGGGTATCATTCTGTCACCCAGGCTGGAGTGCAGTGGTGTGATCATGGCTTACTGCAGCCTCAACCTCCCAGGCTCAAGTGATCTTCCCGCCTCAGCCTCCCGAGGAGCTGGGACCACAGGCATGTGCCAGCATGCCCAGCTAATTTTTAAAATATTTTTGTAGAGATGGGATCTCCCAGTGTTGCTTAGGCTGGTCTTGAACTCCTGGGCTCAAGTGTTCCTCACGCCTCAGCCTCCCAAATTGTTGGGATTACAGGCATGAGCCACTGTACCCGAAAAGAACCATCTTAAAGAGAAAAAGGAGCTGTTTTTATTTTTTGTTTTTTAGAAGGCCACGTTCACTTTTTCAGAGGCACTTGATCTTTTTAGTGCTTTTAGGATTTTTAAAAACTGTTACACAACAGCTTCTTCCTAAAGGCTGAATCACAGGCACTTTAGAAAACTTCTTAGTAGGGGAGGCTCCACTGAAATGTACTCGATACCTACACTCAACAGGAGGGATATATTTTGATTTTGAGTTTGACAGGCTCACACTGATCTCATTTAAGTCCTTACCCGGCTGGAGCTCAGGAATTCCAACGCTCTTTCCACAGGAACTTCCTCACGTCTTGTGCCGAACAGTGGGGCATGACCCAGGCCCTGCTTCTGCAAGGAAAGAGAAGTGGCTCCTGAGAGGTGTAGTGGCCTCTTGGGGATATACATTGTTTTCCTAAAGGCCCACAGTACAGGGCCAGAGTTCTCTTGGCAAACCGAATTAGAAATTGAAAAAAAAAAAAATCTGATTTGTTCACATTATCGAATAATGGCCCAGAGGCTGTGGAGTAGATGTCCAATTTCAAAGGCCTTGCTTTTCCTCTGAGCCAGAGGCCTTTCATCACAGCTAGGAAATTACCTCCCTAACGTGCATGCTGCGCCTGCCTCCGTAATCCAGAGGTCAGAAAGGCAGAGCACGTCCATAAGATGGAGGCAAAACCACAAATGGAAAACCGCGTGTCTCTGCAGAAACAAGACCGAGGAGCACCAAGGCACTGCCATTCCTACCCAACACAGCCTTCAGGGAGCGCTCTCGGAGGCCTGACAGCAGACTATATGCCCCAGGCAAGAGTGTCACCCGAGGTGCCCATGTCTCCTGCCCTCGTGTTGTGTCCCAGGTCTGGGTCCTCTGCTTGGGTAATGCTCCAAGCTGCAAATGCCCCCAGCGAATTGTACCTCCTCAACCCATCAGAGACGCTCTGTCTAAGGACCTTCCTACCAGTGGGGGTTAGGAGGAAAGCATGGGAATGAAAGAATTCAAACCAAGGGGTGCATGATGGTAGCCTCTCAGGGATACTTGTAGTTGAAAAGAGAAGCCCCTGTTGCAGGGAAACACCAGTGTACAGATAGACTCCAGATGCTGTGGGGCACGGCGCCAGGCCAGCTGTGGAGCTGCATTCCAGCCAAGTGACTGAATATCTGCTTTCATGCGGTTTTGTGGAGCTGCTACAATCTTCCACCTCTGCAGAGTATACCCGTTTCTTCCAGTCGCCACGAAAGGTCATGCAAAAAGGGATTCTTCAGTTCTGGCGCTCCATATTTAATATCAAATCTTTGTACTTGAGCCTGCAATGTACGGACATGCATATTCTATCAGCCTTGAAAATGGCTGCTCAAGCACTGAAGCCCTGAAGGAAACTTTTCAGTTAAATATTCTCTCTTTGCCAACTGCGAAATAGACAATTTTATTATTCAACCCATGAATCCATTAACTAAACCCTGGCCTTTCCCAGTAGCCCTTGTCATCTGTTCTTTTTTGGTGTGTGACACCCTGGATCTGAGCATCCGCCTTGTTGCAGAGGCCCTTGGATTCCCCAGCAGCCCCAGGCTCTGTAGGAGGCACCCCTAGGAGGTAAGGCCAAGGCCAAGTCAATCAGGCTGCTTCCCCAGCTTTGCTATTTGATTTCTGTTGGGGCTGCACGTGTTCCTTTCTAGGCCATTTTTAGGGCTGAATTTCATATGGGCCATAACATCTTTTGTAAAACGAAATGGATCAACTAGCTTTGTCGAGACTCGCTCTGTTTCTGCCGTCCCGATGATGAAAGACTTAATTAGCGCTGGAATAAAGGAATGGTCAGTCTCATGAAATTAGCAGCAGTATTTATTAATATAAATACATTGCACTTGAAAAATCCAACTTTAATATCCTCTCTGAGTAAATATACTTATTTTTCTTCAAGTTTCAATCAGGGAGCCTTCATGTACAGCCATGATGTCATGAGACCAATTACATAAAGTAATCTTGACAGGCTCATTATTTTCTTGCCATATTCTGGCCTGCATAAGGAGCAAACTTGCTTTAGGATGTTCAGAGAGATTGTTCTCTTCCATTTCCAGGTCAAACGCCAGCAACCATGACCTAATGCTTCAGCTAATACATTCTTATATTCTGAAACGCCTCTGTGATCACACCCACTATCTTTGGAGTGTGAATTTATTCACACACTCTGATTGTTCCTTCAGGGAAGGAGCCAGCAGCCCCAAAGTACTTCCACTGAAGCCTTTGAAAAAGAGGGAAGACTCCAAGTCTCTGGCACCTGTGGAAGAGGGGAATCTTGAGAAGTCGCTGACATTCCTTCGAGCTTACATGTCTCCTTGGTGAGATTTCTTACAGCAGAACATGACGTTCTTCCCACCCCTGGGATCCAAACCACTTTAAAAGAGTGTTATACTTTGCTCTGAGTGGCCAAATACCACAAGTACCACTTGATTTTAAAATTATGTAGCCTTGGTATTCCAAAGCCAACGTGCACCACCATGCAAGAACAGATGTGGTCTCTGAAGGCAAAAGCCCCAGGCAGTGCTTAGCTCTCAAAAAAGAGTTGTCATGTCATTCTCAACCTGAGATGTTTGCTTGGCAAGCATTTTTTACCCTCTGGAGGAAATTTTGTTTACAGGATTTAACACACACACACACACACACTCACACACACACACTCATTGTTCAGCTGCAGAACAAAGGTCAGCTCTTGGCACACAGTAGTTTTCTAATTCCTGATCCTTTTTGATTCTCAATATGCCCATCAGCAGACATGTAATTTTATCTTAAGGCAGCCAAGTGCAAAGCATGAGACAATAGGGAGAAATCTTGTAAATAACTATCAAACAGAAAGAATCTGTTCAACCGATGAGGGAAAGCCTCCTTTGTTCAGTTTTAATGGTGTTTATATAACTTTCAGTATGCATATTCAGTCAGTAACATTATTTTAAGGCAGTTGATATAGGTGCCAAAATCCTCAGTATGCTGGGAGATAGATTATCTTTTGCATGTGTGGGGTTTTGGAGACAAAAGTTGCACTGAAGTGTGTGGCTCTTGTAAATTATACGAGGGACCAAGTCAATTTCCTGTTTGAGATAATGGAGCAGTGCATTTTCATGTCCAACCCCTTTAAATCATAGGTTTAATTCAATTGAGACCCAGAAGTGATTAGCCCAAGTTTACACAGGTACTTAATAGCCGAGCAGGTCTAGAACTTCCTTTCCACAGACAAATTCTACCTAGAGTTTGCAATTACTCCCATGATAAGCTGGAACATTGGAATTCCTTTCCATTACCTGTAGTACTTTTGCCATAGCAAGTCTTAGAACAAAAGTAAAGAAAAGGCAATAGGTTTTCATGGCTGGGTGCAGGGGCTCATACTTGTAATCCCAGCACTTTGGGAGGCCAAGGTGGGAGGACTGCTTGAGGCTAGGAGTTTGAGACCAGCCTCGGCAACATGGTGAAACCCCGTCCCTACCAAAAAAAAAAATTAGTTGGGCATGGTGGCACGTACCAGTAGTTCCACCTACTCAGGTGGTTAAGGCAGGAAGACCTCTTGACCCCAGGAGGTTGAGGCTTCAGTGAGCTATGATTGTGCCACTGCATTCCAGCCTGAGTGACAGAGCAAGGTCCTATCTCAAAACAAAAAAAAAAAAAAAAAAAAAAAAAAAAAAAAAAAAAAAAAAAAAAAAAAAAGAAAAAAAACCTTATGATATAAATCTGAACAAAAATTGGGCTTAAGTATTTTTAAAAGCCATTTATGTCACTGGGTGTAAAAAAAAAATGATAAAAGTGGACATTTTATTTCTTTATAAGATTAAAAAGCTATGTACAATATATTAAATATAAGTCGACATTTGATTATTCCTAAGATGTAATTCCAGAAACAAGTTGTCCAGGCAGGAAAGGCTGGCTTAGAATTTGTGGAATATCTCTTATAATTGTGATCATTGGAAGCAAATTGAAATGCAACAAACAAGCCACTATTCCTGTTGCTCCCCTTGTCTGTTTCTCCCAGCTTTATTCACTTAGAAATTTAATTGTGCCTGATCTGACAGGCACAGGAAGGAGCCAGGTGGAGGGAGGGTGGAAGCCTCCAGGGTTGGTCTTTCAGAAACAATGGCAATGCTGTCTCCTGAAAACCACTTCCAAACGGCTTTCAAAGCCCAAGAGTTTGTTTAGAGAAAATCTTGCCCGCATTGATGGATTTCTCCTCCTCTGACAGTTCACAGGAAAGAGTGTAGTATAAAGAATTAAGTGGTTCATTCCAAACATCTGATGGGTTCCCTTCAAGTACTCCCCCTCTGATCCACTTCTTACGGCTGTGCTGAGCCTCCCCATCTGTGATGAGGTCATTTTGTCGGGCACACAAAGGATTCTGGGGGGAATATGCATCATATACTGCAGCTATTCACAGCATTCATTCCTCCTGGCTGCTCACGGGAACAATGAACCTTCTCAGCATTACATGTGCTTACTAAGGAGACAGGGGTTAGATGCCTTTCAATGGAACCCCCTGAGGCACACAATGCATTTATTATAATGTCCTGGCCCTAAGAAGGGCCTGGGAACAGCTTGGAGTGGTCTATAATTAAGTACATTTAATAATAAATGCACACACTTCTTAGATATTGCAAGAAGTGAAAATAAGCTCTTCATCTTCTCAGTCTCAATTCCCCTTCCCCATCATCCTTCCCCTTCAGAAATCAGAAAAGCCAGGAGTTCTGTGCTTTTTAAAAAAATAACAATTGCAGAGGATGTCTGGCTGGTTGAGAAAGGTAAATTAAATTACTTGAGAACATTCTTTCCATGTCAAAAAAAAGGGCTTCTGCTTCCTCAGGTAGTTATGCATGGGGAGGATTTGTTAAAAGGTTGGCTGTTCCTTTAATCGCCCTTGGATTCCACTTCCAAAGGCTTTCAGGGGCAGTGACCCGCTAGCTAAGGGGCATTCCTTGGGGTTAAGCTGCCACTTGGAAGGGCACTTCCTCAGATCGCTGCTGTGCCTAGCAAGGAAGGAGCAGTTAGAAGTGTTCCCCTGACAGTGTCCCACGTCCTCGGTCCCCACACCTCTGAGTGCTCGAATATGGGCAGAGAGACTTTCTGAGGAAAGTGAGAGGAAGAGAGCTCTGTGAATGTGGACAGGGTACAAGAAGAGAAGCCACACCGGAAGGAAGAGAAAAAGGCAGCAGGAGTGTGACACGTACATTTGTGAGACGCAGCAAGAGGCGTGGGATTATGAGGGACGCACATGCATTAAGGGGCCTGGAGGCTGGAGGTCCAGCTTTGCCCCTGCCTGGCTGTGAGCGTGGCCTATTTTCTTGAACTTCTCTAAGCCTCAGTTTCTTTACTTGTAAAATGAGGATGTTAATGGTACCATGAATAGTTAGTGAAAGGTCTAGTAACAGGAATCTTGGGAAAGTGACCTAAGTTCTCTGAGCCTCACTTTCTTTATCTGTAAAATAAGGTCAAAAATACCTCTGTTACACGCATTGTTGTGAGGATGAATGAAATAATGTATGAAATCACTTAGCATATACCCGGTTCACAGTAAATAATCAGTAAATGCCAGCTGCTGTTGTGATGACTATTGGAATGCAATTACATTTTTAAAGAAACATACTGGATTGAAATTGTTCGCATCATTGAATGGTTCAATATATGGGGCAGGCGTCTGACTAGAGCAACAAGAAAACCATGCAAACTCACCAGGTAGTACTGCGCTGGAAAGCAGATAGCTTTTATTTATTTAATAGTTAATGACAGTGAGAGGGGGTGATGGAACAAATGGGTATTCTCTTCTCTCCTATAGTTAATTAAAATGAAATTATGGACCTGTACAATTTCAAAATATATGGATGGACAGGATACTATTATTAATAAGATTAGCTTTTCCAATTTAAGACCAGTTTTTTCAATTCACTGGTGCCCTAAAGTTTCTGATTTTGCTATCAATGGTGAAGAGGAGTTTTTACATTATACGGTTAAAGAGAGAATGACTTCCGCTGAAGCATTTGATTTTAAACAAAGTGATATTGAGCCTATTGATAAAACAAAGGTCAGTCCAAGAGTGTGTGGGAATAAGGTACATTTTGACAGAAAAAAGAATGAGGCTTTAAAAAAAGTTGTTTTCTTTCTTTTTGTTTGTTTGTTACAGCTAAAGAAATCTCCAATCACCATTCACTTCAAATATACCACCTTGATTTTACTTTTTTTACTTTGCTTTAGGTAATTTTTGTATGAATGTTCTCAATAAAGAATTTTCTTATAAACATTTATTATTTTGAGCATTACCAGTTTGCACCTCAAAATGGAGTACTGTGAATTTTTTGAGAGATGCTAGAAGAACAGAAGAAACAATAAACTTTTAAGGCAAGACACCTTTCTCCTCCCACTCTAGCAGCAAGAAGAAGAGGACATTTGCTCTTTATTATTTAAGAGCCTTTTAAAAGTCACATGGAAAGGCAAGCACTCCAAGGATTTTTTGATTCCTTTTGACTTTGGCCAAGAAAATGAAATTATTGAGAACAGCCAACCTTTCATAAAATATTGCTGTTGGAGGGACTTTTTGGTGGGTTAAATATTATAAAATCATTGTTTTCTGGTCAATGCAGAACAGGGAGAAAATAAAAAATAATTATTGGATAGGAGCATTTTGGTGGGTTTTGCATCTTATGTCAGAATGTGACACCAAAGGCTCGGCTTGATGGGGTTGCTTTTCTTATCTTAGGTGACCAGATGATGTGTTAAGGCAAAAACAAAGTATTTTTTCCCCCTCAGGTTTTTGGAAATAGACCAAACACATAGTTCTCAAAACCACCTTCCTCTAACCCCAACCTTTGATAAAGTGCAGGCCAACTAGCTTGAGCTTCTGAACTCATCAGTGGAACATCTTTCCATGTTCAAGCCTCCCTCTGGCTGCTTTTCTGAATTCTCATTACTGAGCAAGTGTAGGAAGACCCAGGAATGCCGGAATCATCCAGTCACTGCATGGGTTCACTTCATCCGTATCTCTTTTTCAGAATACTCCTTATTCCTGTCTTATTTCAAATCCTGCTGTCATCAGGGTGATGAAGAGCACTTCTTAGACACTCGACAACATGGTGGAGGTGAAGATCTGTTGTAAAATCTGAGGGATGTCCTTGGTATCCATGGCAACGAAAGACCGACCAGCTGGTAAAGTTCTCTGCAGCCTGCCAGGATGGAAAGGGTAAGGAAGTTACCCCTGTAAATGGTGCTCCCTTCCACCTCCTGCCCTGGCAAACCACAGCCTCCTAATGGTTTCTTAGGACAGGAAGTTTTTACTTTCTCATATCTTGCTCTCTGCCTACCACTGAATTAGTTGTCATTAAGCAATGAAAGGCTTGGAAGAGCAACAAGGAAAGACACAGCAAAAGCAGGGAACTGAAAGGAAGGTCTTTTCAGTGAGAAAGCTGGCAAATTTGAAAAGAAAAAATTTTCTTCCTTTCTTTACTGCTGTTTCTTGGTATTTCATATTCTCTTGGTAGAACAGAGCCCTAGGGATTCATCTGGGATCATCTCACCTCCTGGGTCTAGTCAATATGCTGACCTCACACTGTATTTCTAATGCTTTTCCTTCCTTAGAAAACAGGCCTCTAAAAACGCTGCCGAGGCAAACCCTGAGTGGTTCTTTCTCTCTTTCTTTGCCTCTCTCTCTTTTTTTTTGGTCCACATCACACAATGTGAAATGCGATCTGGATTGTCCAATTATTGCTTCAATGACACTGAGGTTATACAGGCTTATGAAATGTTTTCCAACTCATTTTTAAGTAAATTTTAAAAAACTTATAATGGGTTTTGATTTGAATTATCCTTAAAAATAACTTGTCATTGAAGTTACGATAATTTTTTTAAATACTAATTTATCATTTGGAACAAAAGGCCATTCTAAAGGCAACAAAACTGTAAGACACAGTTCTCTTCAAAAGAACGCCTCCTTTCACTGTGCCAGGAAGTCTGGCTTTGGAATGACATTTAATAAAATTCAACCATCCTGTGTAGTATCGTATATTTGGCATGCCTGGTAAGCCAGCTAATTCTGCAACATATCTTTTGCCAGTGGATGTTGGACCATTTCCCTAGGAAACCACAAGGGTATTATTGTGCTTTCTTAAGTATTCAAACAGGATCTGTTCACTAGAAAGACAAAATAGCCATTTCATCTCAACTAGTATTTGTTGAGCTTGTTGTCTGCCTAATAGTGGGCTGATGCTGAGGAAAATCTGGGTGGAAAAGGCATAGTTTGTGTTTGAGGATGTGGAGGTTCTAAAAGATGCAAAGCGCTGACTTGTAAAAACTACGAAGAATGCAAAGTCATGTCATCAAATGACTGTAACGACGTGATATTAAGTCTGTTCTCAACCTCACTCTGCAGCCTTGCAGCAAGGCAAAGGGAACAGAAAGAGAAAAAGATGCTAGCACTTTGGATACTAAAACATTTCCAATCACAGAGTATGACAAGTAAAAGGGGTGGAATAACAAAAAGGTAGGCCCTTTGTGCTTTAGGCAGGAATTTTTTTTTTTTTTTAAGATTTACTTTCACTGGTGTTTTGTGTTTCTTACAGGTATTTTAAACACAGAAAAAAACCACGAGCTCTTTCTGTTTGTAATTCAAAAAGATAAATGTTAGTGTGCTCAAGTTATGAAAGTGTTTCCAGATCTCTCCTTTCAGATCATACCCACTGGTATTTATTGTCTGATCATAAGATTCTCTATTGAATATTCAGTATATTCAGTGTAGTATCTAACTATATGTATATTATCTTACGTTGTCACCAAGTGTTTCACCTGCCTTGTCTCTCCAGCAGTAAGAAGGGATATATGTGAGTGTGTCTATATATACACAGGCATGCATATATGTAGGCGATGTCTCTATGGGGATATAATACATATGTGTGTATATATATGTATACACATTCATACACACACACTATCTTCGATGCTAGGAAAATAGATGTTCATGATTTTTAATATGATTTGAACACAAAATGATTAGCCTGTGCTTAGGACCTTGATATAAAATGCCAAATGTATAAACTACTACCCAATTTATTAGTGAAAAATCAATGTGTCAATGATTTATTATTGGTTTAAATATAAACTAAAAAATAATTAATTTAAAATTATTATTGTTCATTCAAACAAAAGCTAGAACATATCCCCTCCACTAGATTATAAACCCCTCGAGGCTAGCAACTCTAGTTTCTGTTTTTCCTCCATCTGCCTCACTGTCCCTCATGGTGCTAAGCCTATAAAACAGCATGTGTTAGCTATTCAGTATCTCTGTACCTGCCCTTTTCTGTATGCTCAGATGACACTTACCTCGTTGCTTGATCACCTAAAGAGCCAATAAAAATGGCAAAAGCATTTACTTGAGGGTCACTTGTGAGGATTTGAGCAAACTTAGCAGGATGTATTCCATATCGTGACAGATTTGCATCACTCAAGACTATGACAAAGTACTCATCAGCTTCTTCTTTGACAATTTCCTTGATGGCATGTTCTGTCCCTTCTAACGTGTGGTCCCCACTCATGCAGAACTGAGAGTGGGCATGCATTGTCTGGAGGTAAGAGAAGTTGCACAAAAGCCATGGTGAGAAACTTCTTTTTAAACAAAGATGATTATTTTTCTATTGACCATGAGCATGCATACATACCAATTATTACCCACGTTCTAAGTTAGTTCTATTTAATTTGCATATTTGAGTGACAACAGTATACAGTGATATTTGTATCTGGCATAGAATTTCATTAGATATAGGAATCATTCCAAAACTATCACAGTGGGCACTTAGTTTTAAAATGTAAGCTTCCACTTAAAGTGAGAAAACAAGAAAATATTAAACTTGGTATCACACTGGAGGATGCAGATGACACAGGAGGAAAATAAGGAATGAGCTGAGTTTCCAATAAACAAAGTTACAATACTAAAAACGTTGTACTCATATCAATAACGATGGAGGAAATTTACTTATAATCGTGATATGTATTTTTCTATTGCAGGCTTAATTGTGTGAAATCAATTATACAAAAAACTGGGGACAGAGAGCACTCTAAAAGCGGTCATTCTGCTCACCAATGATATGATTGTATATCTAGAAAACCCTAAAATCTGATAAATGAATTCAGTAAAGTCTCAGGCTACAAAATCAATATACACGAATCAGTAACACTGCTATATGCCAACAATGACCAAGCTGAGAATCAAGTCAAGAACTCAATCTCTTTTACAATAGTTGCACACACACAAAACCCGAGGAATATACTTAACCAAGGAGGTAAAAGAGCTCTACAAGAAAAACTACAAAACACTGATGAAAGAAATCACAGATGACACAAACAAATGGAAACACATCCAATGTTCATAGATGAGGAGAATCAATATTGTGAAAATGACCATACTGCCCAAAGCAATCAACAGGTTCAATGTAATTCCCGTCAAAAAACCATCATTATTTTTCAAAGAACTAGAAAAAACAATCCTAAAATTCATGTGGAACCAAAAAAGAGCCCAGATAGCCAAAGCAATACTAAGCAAAAGCAACAAATCTGGAGGCATCACATTACAGGGCTTTAAATTATACTAAGGCTACAGTTACCAAAACAGCATGGTACTGGTATAAAAATAGGCACGACCAATGAGACAGAATAGAGAACGCAGAAATAAAGCCAAATACAGCCAATTGATCTTTGACAAAGCATACAAAAACATAAATTGAGGAAAGGACACCCTATTCAATAAATGTTGCTGGGAAAGCTGGCAAGCCACATGTAGAAGAATGAAACACTGCTGGTGGGAATGTAAATTAGTACAACCACCTCTCATACAAATCAACTTATACAAAATCAACTCAAGATAAATCAAAGACTTAAATCTTAGACCTGAAACCATAAAAATTTTAGAAGATAACACTGGGAAAACTCTTCTGGACATTGGCTTAGGCAAATAATTCATGACTAAGACCTCAAAAGCAAATGCAACAAAACAAAAATTAATAAATGGGACCTAATTAAACTAAAAACCTTCGCACAGCAAAAGAAATAATCAGCAGAGTAAACAGACAACCTACACAGTGGGAGAAAATCTTCACAAACTATGTATCTGACAAAATACTAGTATCCAGAATCTATGAGGAACTCAAACTAATCAGCAAGGAAAAAACAAACAATCCCATCAAAAAATCGGCAGATGTGAAGAGTCATTTCTCAAAAGAAGGTACAGACAACAAACATGAAAAAATGTTCAATATCACTAATAATCAGGGAAATGCAAATTAAAACCATAATGAGATACGGTGGTATCTTACACCTGCAAGAATGGCCAAAATTAAAAGGTCAAAAATTAATATATGTTGGCGTGGATTGCTGAAAAAGGAACATTTACACTGCTGGTGGGAATGTAAATTAGTACAACCACTGTGGAAAACAGTATGGAGAGGCCTTAAAAGAACTAAAGCAGGTCTACCATTCAATCCAGCAATCCCATTAATGGGTATCTACCCAAAGGAAAAGAAGTCATTATATTAATATGAAAAAGACACAGGCACACACATGTTTATAGCAGCACAATTAGCAATTGCAATGATATGGAACCAACCTAAGTGTCTGTCAACCAATGAGTGATAAAGAAAATGTGGTATATATACACCATGGAATACTACTCAGCCATAAAATTGAATAAAATAATGGCATTTGCAGCAATTTGGATGGAGCTGGAGGCCATTATTCTAAGTGAAGTAACTCAGGAATGGAAAACCAAATACTGTATGTTCTCACTTATAGGTGGGAGCTAAGCTATGAGGACACAAAGACATAAGAGTGATATAATGGACTCTGGGGACTAAGGTTGGGGAGGTTCTCAGTGGGGTGATGGATAAAAGACTACATACGGGGTACAGAGTACACTGCTCGGGTGACAGGTACACTATCTCAAAATTCACCACTAAAGAACTCATCCATATAACCAAAAACCACCTGTACCCCAAAAACTACTGAAATAAACAAACAAATTTAAAAAGGGATCATTCTTTTCCTTCTACTGCACATGTAGGGGCTGAGAAGAGCCGTATAGGACATACAAGGGAGCCTAGGTTGTAGAATCCCAATCTAATACCAAGTGCCCTAAAAATATGTAAGGAACAAATTTTAAATTTTATATGGTGGAGAAAAGGATTTTAGGCATGATGGGTGTTTTCTCCGTTCAACGCTTGAATGTTTGTGAAACAGTTTTTTTCTTTGCTGTATATCTACTGCTTCTTCAATGAATCTTTTGTCTTTACCTAATTTGATAGAAGCTTTCATAATACAGAGGCAATAAAATACATTTACCTTCAGAATTTCTAGTCTTTGCTTATTGTCCTTGGGGATTTTGTGAATTGGAACCAGGCCAATGTTGTAGCCATCTCCAGAGTGTCCAACGATGTCATACTACATGCAAGAGAACCAGAAAGTTATAAACTTTTCTCCTCAAAAGAAGAGTCATTAGATCTTTAATGTTCAACTCTTTGAACTGTTATTGTCCAAAGTTGCTCAACATATGGCCATAAAGAAATGCAGTGAGACAGATGTGTGTTTAATTCCCTAGTCTCACTATGTACATGAGAAACTCCTGTCTACTGAGAAAGGCTAGAGCGGGGAGTCAGGTGCAAGCCTTTCACAGAGTCTGGAAAAAAAGTCTGGGGTCTGAGATAAACTATAACTGGGGTGAGGTAGTTCCTTCCAACTTTGAGTTGCACATACTCTAGGTGTTGTAGAGCAATGCAGTTATTTCTTTTCATGTATGCTCCTTTTAAAATGGTGAGTTATTTGAAGGTGAGGCCACAGCTTATTTCTCTTTGAATTTCTAGAATCTAAGAGGTGCCTAGCATGTTTATTGCACAAATGCTGTAAGAGAGTTTGCAATTAAGTTGGGGCAATAAGAAGCTTTCCCCTTGCATGTGGGCTACATTCTTCTACAAATAAGCTGTTTGAAGCTGGAATGCATTCCCCCCCTCAGCAATCATGGGATAAGTGGTGGTTAGGCCATGCTAGCTGACAAAAAACAATCCATAACATCACTGAAACTGCTGTGTTTTAAATGGAAAGAAACAAAAAATTTGGTTGAAATTGTTATTATGCAAAAATAGGAAGTGAGAAGAAGGGTTTCCTGGGGAAGATGAGTCCCATTATAGATACACTGAACTTGTGCCCGGGAGGGAGATGTGGCTAGGGGTGAAGACCTAACAGTTATCCCCAGGATGGAATAAATGGAGGCCCATGTATGATGTCTAAATATGTAAAAGCTACACATCAAGCTACCAACTGTTAAATAAAATACGTTCTGTCCTCCTACTTTGATAAAATATATGTTATAATAACCTGGAAAGCTAGGGCCAAATTTCAAATACTTGGGTTCCTGGAAGTTCTGTGCTAGAACACGGTCACATGGGCTGTACTGGCCCCTGGCCCATAGCCCATGCCCTTCTTTTTTCATGGCTGGCTCTGTCCCACCTCAGGAAGGTACCTCAAATGCATGTGTGTGGACACCCAGTGCTCACATCCACACTCCATCACTCCATCATAACCAACAGTTACCCCTTGCCCACCTCTCAGACCTTGGGGTGCTCACACAATTGGCCAGTCTGTCCTAGGAAGATGGACTTAGGAAAGAGGCCCACGCAGGACCTGAAAGTCGGCTTGGGGTCATTTGATGAGGATAGTTGCGGATCCCAGGTACCAGGAGCATGATCTAGAAACAGGCTTTAAAGGCCCTTTGGCCCCATAGACACCTCGCCTCATGTGAGGGCCATGGTCAGAAGAGGCCCAGAGTGGGGCCATGGGTAGGGGTGAGATGATGGGAGATTATTCTGTGCCTGGTTTAAATATAAAAGAATAGTGAAGGAAATTTATCAATGCATTAAAAAGGTTGACAATAAATGATTTCTAATGATGTAACACATTCCATATAAGAAAAAAAAAATCATTCTTAGTATAGTTTGCTATCAATAGAGTGAAAAGGTACCAAATAAAAACTGAAACTAAAAGCAGCTCAGCTGTTAGAAATTGCTCCGGACAGGAAATTTCTGGCTTCAGCATAGGCTTGACTAAGGTCATCCATGGGTTCAGTGGTAGGATTGGCACAGATGTGGAGAGAGCTTGCATAATCCTTCCGTGCAAGCACACTCCAGGGGAGGCCCTGACTGATTTGACAATGGTCATGGCAGGAACTGTTTGTAGTCAAGAGTGGAAAGTTCTGAGAAGGTGCCAGGCAGGTTGCTTTCATTATGGGCTGGTGAAGTAATCTGTTAAACAGGATCTTACACATGAGGGAATAAGATCGGTTCCCTGACATGGGAACTAGGTTTCTTATACTGGGCTGAGGTAGGAGGGCTATGAATGTGTTTGACTCTTCCTTCCCTTTTAACTGATGGCTAGAGTTCTTTCTAATTAGATGACAGTGAATGAGACTATAGAAATCTTTGATCATATGGTCTGTCACAGGGTCAATGTAACTGGTCAAAGAGCAGTCAACAAATACAGTTTTTAGCTGGGTTTTATTAAAACAAGATGCAAGCTGATTAAAACCTTCAGAAACATTTTAGCAACCATCCATCAATCATTTGATTGAGTGACTGGTATATCTATCTACCATTTAAATATATGCCCAGGAGAAAAAAAAGTACTATACTTTTCTAGGCAAATGAGACAAAGAAAGGTGGGTTGTATGCTTCTTTTTCTTCCTTCTTCCCTTTCTTTCTTCTTTTTTTCCCTTCCTTTTTCTTTCTCATCTCTTCTTTATTTGTGGTAAGGAAAGTGCTACTTGCAGGAAGACCAGCCTTTGTGCCTGGTGAGTACCGCAAAGGCATGAGGAGACACCTAAGCGACAGGACGGAGCTTATAAAATAGTTTGCAGGCCCTGGTTTCTCATCTTCCAGATGGGCTTGAGGATTATTCTGTGCCCAAAGTCAATAAAATGCTTGGGAAGAATCTAAAGTACATCCAAATGTGGACCATTCCCTGGCGTTACTGCAGATTATATTAAGCTTCCATTACCAGCAATACTTCTCCATCAACATTATCTATTATCTGCTATCCAAGGATTCCAGCATGGTTTACAAACACTGATTTCCTAATCCTGAAAATTGTGTGGGTTAATGGAAAAGATGCATACTCTCATTCATTTCCATTCTCTAACTCCTAAATCCACCATTCACCCGATCTGGTTTCGGCGATGATCGTGAAATCCAACTTGATGGGGCCTTGAGCCTGCTTCCATGAAGGAGCCACAGGAGTCAACAAACAAGATCCTCACTGTCATTACCAAACCGCCTAACATTTACATCAGAATTTTTTCTGAGCTCAAAATTGTTATGATCATGATTTCTCCACTTTTCAGAGCATCCCTGAAAACCCTGTGCAGTCTCATGTTTAGCATTTAACATAAATATTAAGCCACAGTAGTAAAGAAAAGCCTCAACTGCAGAGGACAAATTTAGATACTTTTTTGCTTTAGAAATCTGTTTAAATGCCCCTTTGCTATATTTTCTTTTGGAAATGCTGTTCATTTAGAGAAAAGTATAACAAATAAAAACATATGCTGAAATTTTGGTCAAAGATGTGGTTTATCATCAAATAAGAATGATGATTTATAATGTTTAGAATGCTTAGGACAAAGTGCTACTAGCAATTTTATGAATAAGATTTATGTGTAAATTTCTATAGGACAGACAGCCATTTGCTGGCTTTAGGAGAGGCTATGCTTTATTATGCAGCCACATTGTAAGTAGGAACGAGACAATCATCTAAGGCTGTTTCTTGAAACTACTAGGTGTAAAATTCTCATGTTCTTCTAGAAATATAAATACACCATTCTCAGATGGTGCCACAAAAGTCAAGAGAAATGCCAGCAGAACCCTAGTGTTAGTTAGCTAATAACCTATAGCATTAGCTGGCTAACCTTTCTTCATATCATGTAAGTCAACGTGAAAAGAATGTCTTGAAAGGTCAAGGATTCTAGACTTGGCTCTGACGTTAACAAGCTTTTTGACTTAGAGAAAATCACTTAACCTCTCTAAACCTTGTTTCTACCTTGTAAACAATGATGGCTTAGAAAGTCTCTAACACTGTATGCTTGTAAATCACTTAACCTCTCTGACAATATGGGGTAATATCTGTCTTACCACCTCCCAGGGTCATTGAAAGGATAGGACAATACACTTACTGACTTTATTGTTTGTTACAGTTTATAAAGGGCTTGCATATATCTCATCTCATTTTTATTTTCTCTACAAGCTTTGGGGTAAGTGTTATCCTTATGTCACAAATGCAGAAACTGATTCTTAGAGATACTAACAGACTTTCTTAAGGTCATAGATCTAGTGTTGGTTAAACCCCAGGTTTTCTGACACTAAATCCATTTTGGTTGTTTGTGTTCATTTTTTGGTTTTCTTTTGAGACAGGGTCTTGCTCATTGCCCAGGCTGGAATGCACTGGTGTGATCACAGCTCACTGCAGCCTCAACCTCCCGGGCTCAATCAATCCTCTAATTTCAGCTTCCCAAGTAGCTGGGACCACAGGCATACGCTGCCACACCTGGCTAATTTTTGTATTTTTTTTTTTTTGTAGAGACAGTGTCTTGCTACATTGCACACGCTGGTTTTGAACTCCTGGGCTCAAGCAATAAACGCGCCGTGGCTTCCCAAAGTGCTGGGATTATAGGCATGAGCCACGGTGCCTGGCCCAGTGTTTTCACTACAGAGAAATAACGACTTCCCCAGCTGCTCTCCCCTCCCATCTCTACTTAAGTTTTTGAATGGTTGGGTTGGCCAATTTCTACATGCACAATTGAATCTATTCTGAATTCTTGTTTGAATGGACTCAGAAAAGTATGTACAACCTCCTTTGGTCCAATCTCCATGTAGCAATAAGAATTTATTCACAGCCTAAACTGATAGGATGACTGGTCTCCATTTCTAAACCTGTGAAACACTCCTGAGGTACTGGAAAGAGGTTAATTACAGATACTGAATTAAGTTCTTGATAGAAGAAATTTCCCTGGCAGCTGCTGATTTGTAAGTCATATGTTTCCATTTCCTCCTGGGAGTTAACTCAACCTTTCTGACCAAGGTATCTTTGAGAAAAGTTTGTCTATTATACCTCCCTTGGATGGGTGCCAAGGGTAGGAGAAGACAGAGTACCTTACATAAATGATACACTTGCTCCTGAATTACAGTTTAAAAAAACCAAATTGAGCAGAAATAAAATGGCTATAAGAAACAGGGATGAAACACCAACTAAGAGCCCCGAAGTGGAAGTCAGAAGTGCTGGCTTTGCACTGTAACTGTGTGACCTAGGGCAAAGCATTGAACCTCTTTGAATCTTTGTTTTCTCTTCTGTAAAAAAAGAAAAGGTTGCTGAAAATAATTTCCAAGGCCATTCTTACCCTCCCAAATTCTATATAAACTTAATGGATGTTTAAGAATTGTGATGAAAAAGCTTGCTTCTCTTAGTTTTAGGAACTAATGCCTTGTTTTCTTCTGTCAAGGGAGGAGTGAGTCATTTAAATCCGAGGATCAGTGGCACCTTTTCCAGAAAGAAAGCCCTCAGAGCCTGTGAGAAATAATCCAGTACATAACCCCTAACACAATGGCTTTCTAATTCTTCCTTTCCTTTAAAAGTTTGCTAGCAGTGGAACCCTTCCTTCAAATGAAATACTGCACCAAAGCCCAGCTGAGGAAACATCATGCACTACCTATACATGTGAAATTGCTGTAGTTGAACTGGGGATGGAGGGCGATGGGGCAAAAAGTGCTGCCTACTCACTGCCCCCGTCCACCCCCAATCCTTCAAAGGTTCTTGTTACACTGTTAGAAAACCACTGTCCTAGAATATGGTTTATATGCCTTCACAGAAACAGTAAGTTTGAGTTCCTTTTTTTTTTTTTTTTCCAAAGTGCAACTTCTGAATAATGAAATAAATCTCTTTTCTGGACCCACTATTTGAGTGCTTAGTGGAGAAATAGTTACCTAACTTTGGTATTATTGAGTACTTCGAAAAAAAAAAAAATTAAGCCATTAAGAGCCTTTGAAAAGGAGGTCTATTTCAAGATTACAGTGAAAACATTCCCAGGGGCTTGGAGAAAGCATGAGGAACAAATCGGAATGAAGGTTAAGGGAAAAAAATGCTTCTTGATGAAAAGACAACAGTTCACACAAACAGTACGATTCTACTTTTCACTTTAATTTGAAGCACCGCGTGAACACCAAGAATGAGGCTGACTACAAGAGTAGAGGAGCTTATGCTGATTACAAGCAAATGAAGTGCTACTTTTCAGTGACCTACTGTGAAGGCTATTCCCGGGAACAGCTGAATTCGGTTGGTAGAGCAATTATGAGAAATGTTAAACACTCCAAATGGCTTAGAGATGTGTCTTGCCACTGAATTACCTTTCCTTCTCAGTAATCCTTGCTCTAGGGTCCCTGTGGTTTGGCACAGGTCATGATAATGTGGAATAAAAAATGGAGGCTGACTCCAGATGAGCCTCCGGGACCTAGACTGTAATGACCCACGGCTCAGGAGCTGCACTCAAGCCAAGCAAAACACAAAGCAGACGCCAAGAGAGATGGGGAGAGCCCAGATCACAGACCAGGCCAGCGGCTTCTGAAGGTTTCAAAGCAAATACAGACTAGACACCTTTACAACGGAGGGAAAACTACAGGAAGACAACATTAAGAACTGTCTGGAACTGGGGCTGGGGAGTCTCAGATCACACTGCTGAATTCCTAATGACCCCATGTGTGATGCCATTCTGGGCTATGGAATATACATTTTTCTCTAGGAGCTCCTCAAACTGTCTTCTGTTCATGCATAATTTTCTATTTTCTGAGTACACTAAATTCTTTTGTTAGTTATTCCTATTCCCTTTGTGTCTTTCACGAATGATAAAATGGAAGTATTCAGTTGAATATGATCATATAACATAAGGATACAGAACAGAATGCATGGTACACAGGCACTGAATGTTTGTGCATCAAATATCTCTGAGAAGAGACTGATAATTCCACTAATAGTGCTTGTACTGGAGAGAGGAGCTGGGAGCTGAGAGGGGGCAGGCAGGGGCTCACTCTTCACTCTTCCTCCTTTTATACCTCTTAAACTTTCTGCTGTGTGCACCAATCACCTATATACCCCCAAACATTTATAGTCAGCCCTTTGTATATGCAGATGTGGAGCCCATGGAGAGGAAGGCCAACTGGAAGATTTCAGCATCCACAGGTTTTAGTATCTGAGAGGGATCCTGGATCCAACCCCTCATAGATACCAAGGGACGACTGTAATTATAAATAGAAATAACTCTTATAGAGTGTAAGGAGCTCCATCCTACCTCCTTCCTGCCCTGCACATTGGCCTCTGTCTCAAAAAAAAAAAAAAAAAAAAAAAAGCTGTAAGATAACTGGCCTGGACCCTCATGAGAGGGTCGTGAGAGTAACTGTCACGAAAAGCAAAAGAATGCTGTGGTAGGGGAAGTGGCTGTTCCAGACTAAAAGAGGCAAAGTAAGGTGTGAACTTTGGCTCCTAGGTGGACAGCAGGGAGAGGGGACAATTATAAAAGATACTTTTGGGACAAATGATAAAATTGAATTTGAGTTGGATATTATAAGACAGTATGGGATTACTGATAATTTTCTTAGGCATGATAATGGTATTGAAGTTGTATTAGAGAAAGTCCTTACTCTTAGGAGACATAATGAAGTATTTAGAGGTAAAGTATTAAGCGGCTTATAATTTACTTTCAAATGATTTGGGGGAGGGAGTAGAGAGAGGACTGTAAATATTTGGAGAGAAACATAGCAAGTGAGGCAACACGGTAACAATTAGTGAACTTAACTGAGGGCACGGGGGTTTTACTTTTCTTTCAATCTTTTTGTAGGTTTAAAATTTTTCAAATTAAAAAGTTGGGAAATAAAGGAGAAAGTTTAAAAATGAAACCAAACATAAAAAGGGAAAACAAATAAGAGTCCTGGGCTCTACGCTACCATCTCCTGCTAGCCTTCTGACTGCAGGGAAAATCCACCTGTCTGTGGAATGAGGACGGTGGAGTAAATGCCCTCCGAGGTGATCCCAGTTCTAAAGTCTGTGGACACGACCAGGAGTTTGCAGGAACAGGACTCACATGCCTTGCTGGGTCCACCTGGTCCCTCCAGACACTCACCCAGCTATCAATTTTTCTGACAGAGGCTCAAAGAGCCTGTTTAGTGATGCTTTAAGGTCTCTTCCTTTGGTTGGAAAGATTTTAATACACTGGTTTCTTAAGACTTTCTATGGTCTTAAATAAGGCTCTAATGTAACTGTAGTGAATGTGATGGAACTAAAACCATTAATGTGCTTCTTGTTAAGAATTTAATGGCATAAACAATGACTTCAAGGCCTGAAAAACTGATTTTATCTCGGTGTCTTGCTGCAATTTCACTTGGATTTTTCAGTCAGATGTTACTATGGTTGTCTTCTCAATATATCTGTGGTTGTGCTGATAAAGACTGAGGAAATTCTTTACACTATTGTGGCAACTGAAGAGTGTATTAGCAAAACACTGTTTTAGGGATGATACCCACAGAGGCATGTGTGAAGAAGCACGCTCTGCTCGCACATTGTTCACTGAACCTTCTATCAGAGTGAGTAGTTTTCATCCTCTCCCTCACTGGGCTGCCCAGCAGAATGCTCTACTCTTAGGAAGTGCTCAGGTCATGTTTGTAATTTCACCGAATTTAACTGACATCCAGCTGGTCATATGGCAACAGTTTGGTGTGTAACTGGCAATAAAAAAAATGAAACAACATCTTGTGAAATGCTCATTTCCTTGACATTGTTCCTTTTGTGTGTGTGACAAATCTCGTTTCATTAATAGTTCTTCCATATTATACACTTTTATAAGTGAGAACTGAATAAATGGAGATCTTTCTAGACACTCGGCTGCGTGAGATGCAATGAAATACTCAGCCTGCTGTGTGACAGTCATACCACCTCCCTGGAGGCGCCGGAACGGCTCCCTGAACACCAGCAGCCTTGCCACCTTCTTCCCTGTCTCATCCTTGACCCAGTCCTGGGGAGGGAGCTGTGTCAACCAATTTGTGGGTTAATTCCTAATGAATTTTCTTTCTAAAAACTTGGGAGAGGTAGTTTCACATGTCAGAGCAGTTCTGCTCTCAAAAATGTAGACATCCTATTTCTAACAGGAGATTTTATTCAAGCTAACTCCGAATCTGCCAATTTTAATGGTAGTATATTTGCTATGGTCTACATTGGTTTAAAATCTCCCGGTAGGCCAGGCGCGGTGGCTCCCACCTGTAATCCCAGCACTTTGGGAGGCTGAGATGGGCAGATCATGAGGTCAGGAGTTTGAGATCAGCCTGACCAACATGGTGAAGCTCTGTCTCTACTAAAAATACAAAAATTAGCCGGGCATGGTGGTGGGCATGGTGGTGGGCACCTGTAATCCCAGCTACTCAGGAGGCTGAAGCAGAAGAATCGCTTGAACCCGGGAGGTAGGGGTTGCAGTGAGCCGAGATCGCGCCATTGCACTCCAGCCTGGATGACAGAGTGAGATACTATCTAGAAACAAAACAAAACAAAACAAAACTTCCCTATAGCTCAAAGAGAGCTGAGGAACACTGAAATTCAAGATCCATAAAACAGGAAAATGGACTGATCCAAATATTGGCAACACTCAAAGGTTTTAAAACATTAGGTATGATATGGGTATTTATGCTGATACAATAGATGTCTAACTATTCTTTAGTCATCAGTGGTCCAAGTGATTTAAGAGCTATAATCTATCTCATACTAGAAAGGACCTAAAATATTTTAAAATAAACATTTTCTATAAACACATAAAGCATAAAAAAAATCAAGGAAAACTTATATCTGAAGGGAGCAAGGGTGAAGAAAAGGAAAAAGTTGAACACCGGTCTGCAAGCCTTGAGACATAACAAAGTTGTCATAGCTGGTCTTTGATTTTGGCTCTGAGCTTCCTGGCAACTAAAACCAAGAGGGAATCTTAAGCGGCTCCATGGCTTTCACTAATCACAAGGGGAGACACATTTCAGTTCTTCAAGGGAAACAAAGCTGCTCCCTACGGTGAAAGTCCATGTCTTATTTGTATTCGTGTCCTGTACTTGGACAGAGTCCGGCAACCCACAGCATTCATTAGCTGAAGCTGCCCTTCTTCCACTTAATTCTAAAAGGAATTCCTCATGTAGAGCTTCACACAAGGGGCCCTGGGAAATTCAGGGGGGCAGTATCCTTAATAATAGGCCTAAAGGAAATGAAGCGATGGGTTTCATCAATCTGTTTCTTGTTGCGTACCTCATAACACAGAGACACAACTCAGGGAAGCAATCCTGAGGTGCATGTGTGATGTCAAGCCTAATAGCAATCTAAGATCCCCCATTTCTGAAGGACATGTTTGATCTGTAATGAAATCCAGTCTGTCTATGGACTATGTGTCCTTCATGTACGTCTGCACATACAGCATTTCTCCTGATTGAACTTTTGATAATAATTCCATGGCAGGTGACTGAATTCAAGGTTGTCTGCTCTGGTAAGGGCCAGAAGTGCAGGTGCTCTCTGCGGCTGACTAAGAGAGGATTAATAGGCTCATATCAAGCAGTAACACGGCAGCACTGCGGATCCCTTCTCCACGCTCAGACTTCTGAAATGGAGGGTGTAGCACAAACTAAGAATACCAAAATGGAAACAATTGAAAAGGAAGGCTGCTTTTCTCCTGGGATAATCATCGCCATTGTTAGCTGGGGAGACACCAGTGACTGTATAACCCTTGCCCACATGGAAATGGAACGTGATAGTGAAGCTTTCAGGGTGGACTCGAACTTTGGAAGGCTGCTTGGCTAGTGATGGGACAAGAGTGGGTGGGTATGGGGAATTGGGATAAGGACAGGAGACTCTGAGGAGTCTGGGAACAGACTTTTGCTTCTAAGCAGCTCATTTTTTTCTAACATCATGGCTGCAGGATTTCTTCTGTAGTAATCAGTCTTTTAAATTATGGCATTATTTTACAATTACTCCTTCAGATAAAACAAAAGCTTCACTTTCTCTGCACTGATGAAAGAGCTGGTGAGAGGATGAAGATTTTCATTCATTCTGGATGGAGTTTGAATCTACCTATCCATCATCGTGGTCAATGACGCCTCTCATTATTCTTAGTTCATGTCATTACCTTGAACTTCTCCTCATAGTTCTCGAAGGCTTCCATGACCATACACACAGCTTCCATCGTGCGCTCGAGCCGGCCATCCATTCTGTTGAAACGGTACATGCTACCAGACACATCCACCACCAGGCGCAGACGCTTGGGTTTCTGTTGTGGGCTGCCAAGCTGAGGGAAGGAATAACAGAAAAGCCATTTGTGAACTGGCAAACTTCCCCTGGTGGCTGTCTTGGGGATCTCATAGAAGCCCCAGCGTGTCAGCCCCAAGATGGGCAGACCAGCCATAGGCTCAGCCCTGCACAAGGCTGTCCTAGCAGGTAGCAAGGCATCTATGGGTTGTATTGCAGTAAACAGAATTTCAGATTTGTGCTAATGGTTGGGGCCACATGGAAAATATTTTCCTTTGGAATATAGTCTTTTCAAAGCTCACTCTAGTAAAGTTGACTTATTTAGGTTGATGCCTTAAAAATAATATGGTGACTTAATAATCTGGAATGACATGTCATTTTCACTTCATGCCTCAGAGTCAGTAACTCTAGCAAGAGTTTGTGTTATTTTGGAGGGAAGCCCATATCAATTTTACTTGTACGTGTCGGGTAGTGACCTGAAAATTACTCTCCACATAGGCCACAAATAATGTCAGATTCCTAAAACAGAGTTATGTGATGGGGGTCTGGCAAAGAAATTAATGAAAAGATTTTAAAAACGACTTTTGTGTTTAGTAAGCCACACATCTTCTCTTCCTTCCACATTACTGAATTAGTGCTTTTCTTTTCTTGGCAGTTTGAAAGCATAAAAGTGGCATCAAATTGCTATCTAGAAACAACTGTCCATTAAGATTACAAGATTAAGTTTGATTTTAGACCCACAACTGCCAATTTGCAGATTTAAAAAAAAGTTTGTTAGTTTTGCTGACAAGAAAAAAGAAGAAGGCTGCGTGCAGGAGCTCATGCCTGTAAATTCCAGTGCTCTGGGAGGCCAAGGTGGGAGAAAGGCCAGAGGTTCAAAAGCAGCCTAGGCAACATAGCAAGAACTCATCTCTACAAAAAACACACAAATCAGCTAGGGTGGTGCTATGTGCCTGTATTCCCAGCTACTCAGCTGGGTAAGCTGAGAGGATCACTTGAGCCCAATAGTTTGAGGCCATAGTGAGCTATGATTGTGCTACTGCACTAACGCCTGGGCAACAGAGCAAGACCCTGTCTCTAGGAAAAAAAAAAAAAAAAAAAAGGAAGAAGAAAATTTCCAGATTATTCTGTTATTAAATATTTGCTGACATGTATAAAAAATAATGAGCAGAGCTAGTAATTTCAAGAAAACACGGTGGGTATTGAGAGTGTAATGGTTTGAGGCAAATTCAACATATTTCTTAAAAACTTGTTGAGTCTGCCCAAATTAAGGACACTTACACATATGCTTCCATGACTACTCACAATTTCAGATGTATCCAAACACAATTGTTGACCACAATGATTCAGTAAAGAAAGCAGCTGTTGACTCATACCAATGACACAGAAATAAGAACTCCCCAAATCACCACCAGATCCTCTCTAAATAAATATTTAAAAGGCGTGACTCTCCCTTCCCCCTACCAGTCACTGCACCCCCAGCTCTCAGTGGCTACTCAGCAATTCTGGTTACTCAGGAATACAGGCGATCACAGAGCTCACTGAGAGACTCAGTATTTCATCCTGTCACCATTTTGTTTTGCTATTACATTGCAAATATTTTAAATTTATGGCTGTCTAAAACTTTACACACTACGATTATAGTTACTTAAGGGAGACTTTCTTATTTTCTATATATTTTTTTCAGTTATATGATGGACACTGATATTTAAAGTAAGAGAACAGTAGAAAATCACCAAGGTTGTTTTACTGTTTTCACTTGAAGGTTTCTCTAGGCTGAACAGACACACCAGGTGTCTTCAGTTTCCCCTCCAGGGCACCTGCTCTGTGTCCTGGGAGTTGACAATCCATGTTGGGGCTCAGAAATCGATACCCTCTAAATATGGTGCTTGGACATGCTGAACTGAAGAGGCAGCATCAAGGTCTCTCTGACCTTCCTCTCTCTCCCCACAAAGCACCGGATAAGTTGTTCTCTGAAGTTTCTTCAACTGTCTAAAGTTCAGAGTTCCCAAGAAGAAAATGATTACTCTGGGTCCTTCCCTGAGTTTTCATCAACTGAACTCATATCACAGGAAGAAAGGCTGAAGTCTGTCAACACACCTGGACTGACTTCTGTCACACACCATTGCTCTGTGGGCCCAAAAGACTCCGTCCCAGGCCACTGTGTGTTCTTCAAGCTCACTGAATTGCCCTAAAACCATTTACTATCCCCGTAAAATCATCTGCACTTCTCTATGCTTCTCCATCTCCTTTTCCCTTAAGAAGAAGGGTACATAAGCATCTGTACCTCACTGTGTGGAGGGGGACTCACCCTTGGTTTCACCCCAGTGCACATTAATACATTTGTATGCCTCTTCTCCTATTAATGTGCCTTTTGTGAGATGATTTTCAGAGAACCTTCAGAGGGTGAAGGGGAAATTTTCCCTTGGCCCCTACAACCACATCAGCCGGCTTCCTGGCTGCTGACTTCCAGTGGGTTCTGCTCTTGGGAGGCACTGGTGGAGGTCAGGGGCTGAGGGTGGGGTATTTGTTCCCTTGGCCCCCTCTCTGCTGTCACCCGTGGACTGGCTCCCCTTCTGCTGAAGGCCACCACTTCATTCACCACCTTCTCCAGGTTCCAGGAACTGCTCTCTCATTCTGCCCTTTCAGACCTCAGGGTGAGTTAGATCCCCGCTATTGCTATCCCTGGGTTACTGCACTGTTTTTGATTTTCCTAAACCCCACCCTTATTTTTGTAAATAGTCTTCGTATTGACTGTTTCTTAAATTACCTAATTTGAGCATGCCTTATGTTTCTTGCTGGGACCTTGAGTTGAATGATAAACGGTATAATATCTACGGAGTTTTTCTTCTTCTTCTTTTTTTTCTTTTTTCACATAATGCTTTCCTTGGTTGCCATATTCAGGGTTTGTGATATTTTGACATGACCCAAGAAAGCAGGTTTCTGTAAAGAGGGTTAGAGGCTAGCAGTTCACCATGACTTACTTGCGGCTCCAGCTCACCCCGACGTTTGTAGATGGCTTTTTCTCCAGTCAGCCCATCGATGATCTTGGCGTCATCTAGTTCCCCAGTAGCTTGATGTCTTAGCCACTGTCTTTCTTTACCTTTAGCCTACAAAAGACACATACACACACACACACACAAAGCCTTATTTTAATTGGTTCTGCAGGGTCTCTGACACACTTTGTGCATGAATAACAGGAAACACACCTGGGTTCTTTTCAGTAAGTGGCGGTTCTGCATGAACACAGTCGTATAAATGAACTGGTTTCTGCTCTCCTGACAAAGAAATGCCCTTTGTCTGTTTTAATTATTTCAACATATGGAACAATAAAATGAACGAAAGGTGGTATGCAAATGAGTCCCTGGAGAGATGTTCAATATCTGGAAATAAAATAATAGGGATGCATTTCTTATGGATTTCCTGTCACAGGGCTTCTCAAAAGTTTATTAATTAAAATAATCAGCTTGAATTTGTTAACACTGTCTGCAAGCCCAGAGAAAACATGACCTTTAGAATTCTATCTTGTGGAAAAGAGTTTCTTACTCAAGTTCTCTGTGACTTAGTGTGCAAATGGAAATAGCTGAAAACAATAGTATGTGAACATTTGTACCCCACAAGTCTTTCTGGTTATCTATCTTCAGAAATCTTCTGCATTACTTTTCTATAAGTTTTTCCACATCATACTTTGCTACAATAACTTACAATTATGCCAGATAGGCTAATTTTACGGTAGTAAACTGATAAAGAATTATAGTATTCCAATCAAGGCATATGCTTATTACAGCCAATGACTATATTTACATTAATGAGTGGGAAGAATAGCTAAGATGTTTTTATGCATGCAAACTAAAGTAGTAGTTAAGATTATGTGTTCCAGCATCCGCCTGGTTCTAACTGTTCTTTCACCACTGTTCAATATCTGATCTGAGGCAAATTACTTGACCTGTCTGCATCTCTGTTTCTTCATCTCTAAAATGAATATAACACTAGTCTCTACTTTAGTAAGCTATTGTAAAGATTAATAAAATCTTACTTGGAATCAGCTAAGAAAGGGCCTGGTGAGCTATGTTAGCTGGCACTATTATTTATTGCTAGTGGATGAAACGCTAAAGTGGACAACGAAGTCCACTTTAAGTTAAGCCTGCTTCCATCAGTGTTTCATGGGAGGTGGCTATGTGATAGCACTGTCATTGGAAACACAAAGCCACTAAGAAAGCCACATTACACAAAGAAGTGACACACAATATAACTCTGGGTATTATAGTATGTATTGTTTTCTTGTTCCTGATACCCTTGCTGGACACAGGGGCAAAATTACTGTTTTGGAATACCCATATATTAATGCATACATCACTAGCATAAAGATTATTAATTCTGGTGGGTGGTTAATTCTAAGAACTACCAGGCATGCAACCCTTGGGAGAATGTTCTTTCCAGATTATGTTCTTGGCAAGAATCCCATGATCTCTCAGGAAAATGGGTCACTCTGGAGCATTGCTATCATGTAAAACTTGATCAGATACCCAGTTATGGGTGGCAACAGGAAGGAATGTGCACAGTCTTCTAGAATCCCCCTTCCTACTGGTCTATCCATGAATCAGACAGACAAGCTTAACCACACAGCACAGTCCTTTTCAGACCCCCTCACTTCACCAGTGATTGGAACTTAGCTCTTATCTCTTCTTTCCTAACATTTCTGTTCTCTGGTATGGATAATCCTCAGGCTTCCCAGATAATTCATCCTGGAAAATGCTATTGTGGATGACCATCTGTGTACCTTCAGTCTTTACATTCTACAACTCTTGGAGGTACCAAGCTGCAGAGCACTGGGTTCTAATGGCTTTCATAGATGAGGACAGACTCTCACAGACTAGTCTAGAGTGGGAAAATCAGCACTGAAGAAAGTAAAAGAGAACATGGTGGCAGTGGTTAGCAGCCATTAAAGTGGCATGGAACTTGGATTCTTGAGCCGGGTTTAAAAGAAATGCAGGATTAGAACTGGAATGACATTGTATAACATGTTACTTATTGGCTGGGCCACTGTCATCATGAAGCATTGATTTTCCAAGTTTTCATAAATACATTGACAAGGCAATGACCCCAAGGACTCCCTACCCAATCCCATTACCTGCTACATGGTTTTATTGACCAGTGATGCTTTTACCATATAAAGAGCCACTGCAATGGCTACAGATTGTCATTTTTGTAATTTTTGTTTTTTTGAGACAAGGTCTGTCTCTGACACCCAGGCTGGAGAACAGTGGTATGATCATAGCTCACTGCACCCTTGAACTCCTGGGCTCTAGTGATCTTACCTCCTAAGTAGCTGAGACTACAGGCATGTACAACCACAGCTGGTTAACTTTTTGTTTTTAAATTTTTGTGGAGTTGGGGATCTTGCTATATTGCCCAGGTTGGTCTCAAACTCCTGGCTTCAGGTGATCCTCCCACCTCAGCCTCCCAAAGTGCAGGGACTATGCCTGTGAGCTATTTTTGTAATTTCTAATGCAGGTCACAACTGCAGTAAAAATAAATTTAAACCCCACCATCTTACCATAGAGAAAATAAAAAATGCTAAAATTCTAACTAATAACTCTACTGTCCTCTTTATTTTGGTGTTTCTAAAACCAGAATATACCTTATAGTTGATGGCAAAAAAAACGTGTCAAGATGACTGGTAGAGGGACTAATTGTGACCTGGTTGCTGTAGCTGGAGGACACACAAGTGATGTTGGTGGAGCATAGCAGGCATCAGCTCACGGAATTATTTCCATTGATAGCTCAGGTTTGTTTTTAACTTCAGTTAAAATTCCTAATTATTATTTTAAACAATTAAAAAACATTACACTATATAGAACATTAGAATAATGAACAAAGAAATGGAGCACTGGATGCAAATACACTATAAGTGAAGCAAGATTATTTGCTCCAGAAACGACTACACTTCCAATAAGATTTACAAAAGCAAGATTCCCCCGGGGGGAGGAATTTGGGTTTGAATTTGTTGGGAAGACAAATTCCTAGAGGACTGCATGTCCCAGGCCATGCAATTAAAGAGGAAGAAACTGCTAAATTTCATGAAATAGATCACAGAATGCTTAAAACTAGAAGAACTGGGAAGACTGATTTAAGTACCACGAAGGACTATTAGGCCATGTCAAAAAATTCAAGGAAAGCTGTTAAATTTTCTGTGATGTGTAATGCAATTAAGCAAAACATGTAACTCTCAGTTTACAGTCACCATCATGCAAGAATCCAGGGCTTTTAGGCCTTAATTTTCTTGTGCTGATATTGTTTCTTTTCCCATAATGATTATAGCTTGAAGACTGTTTCCATTACATATGCCAATAAAAGAAAAGGACTTGGTAAAATTTGCAGTGAGAGTGAGGGAGAGGAATACACCTTTTCCAATAAATCTGCTACCTTTTCCTTCCTTTCTGGGGGTTAACTTTTCAAGTTTAAGAACTTGTAATAAAGTGTACAAATCTTAAGAATGTACCTTTACAAAGTAAACACACAATCTTAATCATCCACACCGCCTAAGCCTCGCAGTGCCCGGTTCTGGATGCTACCTTCTCCCTGCCAAAGGTAACCCCTATACTGACCTCTATTACTATGAATTAAGTTTGCCTGCTTCTGGACTTTATAAATATAAAATCATACAATATATACTCTTTTGTTTCTGGTTTGTGTGGTTCAATATTATCTCTGTGAGTTACCCATGCTGTGTGTAGCAGGACTCGATTCTCTTTTGTGCTGCAATGGTATTCCATTGTATGACTTTGTCACAATTTACCCATTCTACAATTCTGTTGATTTCAGTTTAGGGCTATTATGAATAATGCCACCATAACTGAACATGTCTTTTGGAGCAGGTATGTGCATATTTCACTGTGTGGAAAGGCTGGGTCACAGAGTATGGATATGTTCAGCTTTAGTGTATACTGATAAACAGTTTCCAAAGTGTTTTTCCCAATTTACATTCTTGTGAGCAGAGTATAAGGGTTTCATTTGCTTCTGTCCTCACCAACACTTTATATTGACAGCTTAAAAAAATTTTTTTAGCCATTCTTTGGGTGTATAGTATACTCCTTCATTTTTATTTTTATTTGCAGATAAATGAATTACTTTTGGTACTGCTTGTCATTGATATTTTTAGGAACATGAACCAGTAGTTTTTGTTTTTGAGAAGTAAACATATGTATCAGCCTTTCGAGTCAAAACTATTAGGCACAAAGGCATTTTTATAATAGTAGCACTGTTCATTAGTTTTCAAGTATGTAACTTGCAGATAAATATGGGTAGAAATTTGATTTTCTATCCTCTAGCCAGTCCACAATACTTGGAAACTTAAAACAGGAAGAGGCCTGTCAGAATGAATGCTCTTGGGGGCAATGGGCTGGAGGGGGAGCTCTTTAGAAAGTTACTGAAGGCTGAATAAAAATATTTACTGTTTTGGACTGTGTATACAAAGGCTTCTGTATTTTATGAGACTTAGTGAAATACTTCTTGAAATAGTAAGTTCCTACTGCATTTAAATATATACTTTTGTTTATAATAAAAGGCCAAACATGTTGTTACGTATTCCTATTGCATGAAGTAAAAGTATCCCTGTAAATACGTCCATCTGTTTTGTATTATACATAAATTCACACTAATGAGAGTTCATTATATATAAAGTGAGGGTGCATTAGTAAAAAGTCTATGTTACAGATACTCTGAAAAAGAAATAGAATTTTATTACTTCCACATAAAGAATACTTAAACTCACTGAAATACTCAGAGAATGATGTATTCTGGTTAATTCATTTTCCGGGAAATACTTGGTTAAGCAGAAAGTACGTACACACACACACACACACACACACACACACACACCCACACACACCTGTAGCACTAAAGACAGAATAAATAAACTTGACAAAAACCAATCATCTTGTGGTTTGTGACACTTTGTCTAATGATTTCAGCACTGAAATCATTCTGATTAATCTTATGTCTTTACTTATTTGGGTTATGATTAATCAAGACTTTTTTTTTTTAACCTACAAACTCCATAATCAAGCCAATTTTATATTAGTCTTTCCAAATTTGTTTAATGAAGAGAACAGAAAGACTTAAGTAGCAATTCTTATAGAGAGTGTATACGTTTTACAGAATAAAGCCTACAAAAGATCATCAAGAAATATTTGTTGGGTGAATGAATAACTGTAAATGATGTTAGAGGATATCTGTGAACAGCGATTCTTTTATTAAACATTAGCTCTCATTATTTTAACATCTCTTCATGCTCAACCAACATATATTTTTATGCTACAAATGTGTATGACTCAAACAAATAATTACTGGATTAAGGAAAACTTTTATATTGACTTTATAAGACAATAAACTATTAATCAGTGGAAACAACACAAAATTTTATTTTGTGGTTCTCAACATACTGGCATAGCTATTAAAATATTTTACTAAATATCTGCATAGGTTCCTAGGTGCTCTAAACAGTGAAAGAAAAGAGAAGATATGTACCTTATTCCAAGGGATTCCCGTTTCTTGAAGTAATATCTCATTGCAAGGGAAAATGGTGAATCATCTATGGTGATTCTCATTAGAAGAGTTTATATTCTTGGATGCTGATGTGGAACTAAATCATTATGTTGAGTGACACTATACTGTCTATAGTCACTTTTCATGAACTAAAATTATTTCAGGTCTTTCCTTCAAGAATTAAATATTTTATAATTCAAAGGAGCTGGGAAGTGCACATCTTGGTGTGCAAACATAACAGGAATCTTATACTTAACAAGTTTAAAACTCAACCCTGGATTCCACCCTAGAAAATCTGTTCTCTCTAAGTCCTCCCCTATCTCAGTGAAGGGCAAGAGGCAATCCCACTCTTCCAGTTGTTCAGGCCCCACACTGAGGAGCCATCTTTGACTCCCTTTTACCCACAACCAATCCATGGGCAAATCCTCTCAACTCCTGGCAGTATCTGACTATCTCTTACCATCTCCATGCCTAGCCTTAGTCCTGTCCTCATTTTCTCTCCTCTAGACCACTGCGGCAGATTCCTAACTGGTCTCCTTCCTTCAGCTTGAAAAAGTTTTCCAAAGTGATTTTTCCTGCGCAGTTCCCTCTTCACACAGCAATCAGAGGAATTTTTATAAAATATGTTGTCATTTGTAAGAACTATATTAGAAAGAACCAGCATGGTTAACTTTAAGTCTTTAAAAAGCATGATGGAACTTTATATTTCTCTAATGATTTTCAGGAATGAGGGTATTTGCCTTTCCCATATGCAACATAAATTGTTATACTTTTACTGTCTTCTATTCCTCCTCTGTGCCAATTTAACTGACCAAAACCGACAGAATTAACCAAAAATCTTCTTGATTTTTGTTTAATTTTAAAAATAATGTGAGAATTTAGGCCTTGTTTATTATTAAATTCACAATTTTAAATATGGTATGCCTTTAAAAAGAATGATTCTTGGTATCTGAGTTTTTAAAATATAGATTTACCACAATTATTTAGACCTGATTTTGTGCTGAACTGCTTCTAACGCTCATTACTGGTCCTTTTATATCACAAGGCTCCCATTCTTAAGGAATTTTTATTCCTCTCTTAATTGACCATTTATACAAATATATATATTTATTTCAACGTTATTTTTTAAAAGGTTACTTAAGAGACATTTTAAGCCTCTGAATATCTGCAACTATCTGTCACTTTGTACTTCGGCTGTGCATAGCATTCTTGGGTCACAGGAACTGTCTCTTCAAAATCCTGCAGACTTTGTTCCTCTATCCCATGGCATTCAAGGTTTTAGGGACAACTAATGTAAGATTAATTTTTCTTTCTCTAACAATAGCTTGTTTTTTGTCTGCTTCTCTGCTTTTAGGATATTTTCTTTATTTTTGAAATGTTAAAATTCCATGAAGCTGTGTTGAGGTGCTTCTGTCTTTGGTTAATTCTGCATGGTACTTTGCAAAGTCCTTTCGATTCACAGACTTAGGCCTTTCTTCAGGTCAGTGCAGTTTTGTTACTACTTTGGTTACTGTTTATGAATATTTTTCAGTGGCCTCTTCTATGGGGATATCATTTGTTCATTCAGCATATGTTTACTAAGCACTTACCATGTTTCATGTACTGTTCTATTTGTTGGGATGACTCAGGGCTCTATATGTCAGCTCTCTACTTTGTTTTTACTAAGTAGCTTTCTTATGGTTTTTACCTCTTTATTTCCTCTGGATAACTTTTCAAGTTTTTTGTTCATATTAGTACTTAGATTTAGGACTGGATGGAGTCTGTTCTTTCTACTTTTCATGTAGATTTGAGTTTTGGCAGTGCACTTTTAGTTTTCTTATCTTTCCTTATTGCACTCAATTCCCTTATTATTTCTGCTTGCTTCTTAGCCAGATACTTTTCAATTTATATCTTATTTCACATACTTCAAATTTCTTTGAATTGTGAGAACACAAAGCAGATGTTTTCTAAAAATTTTATGTTTTCTGAAGAATATTCTATCCCAGCAGCATCTTCTATATCTTAAATGCTTGCTATTCCACCTCAATATGCAAGCTTTTCATACATCCCATGTTATTTTATGTTTTCCGTGTCCTTATTCTCAAATGATGAGATACAAAACTGTTCAGGAACAGATTGGACAGATGATCCTTGGCTGCATTCACTTTCCACTTAGTTTCTACTAGAATTCTCCTTGAGAGATTTTAAACTGGTTGAACTAAATCTACAATGCCAGCTCAAGAATTCAGCAGGGAAGGAATTGAAACTGCGGACAGTCCCAGCATGAGAACTTCATCACCACATCATTTCTTATTTTGTTTGGAAAAGCCATTGCAATGGGGCCAACTTTGGGCATTTGGCTCCTTTGTGATTTAGTCTTCAAGCCAAGTATAAGTCGGGGCTGGTCTGGCCTTTTTCCCGGGGCTATACCCCTTTCAGCTTCCTGCCTGTAGCCACCGCGTGAAACCTAGACCTCCCCCTAACCGTGTCTCCCTAGCGCTGCTGCTTTCAAACGCTGCTGCATGGCAGTGACAAAATGGAGGTCAAGTGATCTGCTTCTCACCAGCTCTAGGGCTCTTTCTTCTTTTCCCTGCCTTTCCAGCCAAGGGATGTTAGTGACATTCTCTTAGCTCTCATGCAGTTACTCATGAATAATGCTATTTCTCAGGAAGGTTTTCAAGTTGTCTTTGAGAGGGGTCCCATCAAAGTATATTTAGCAAAAATTCTTCAAAGCTGTTTGTATGTCACTAGCCCTCTTCATTAATTTCTCCTGACATGTTGGGTTTTCAATGTGTAAAGCTTTTGACTATTTAAATAATTTTAATGGTCACCTAGCAAAGACTGGGTTAGAGATGCCCACAGCCATGCAGCCCAGAAGTCAGGACTATATTTCTAGGCTGCACCTGGATGAAGTTGTCCTCTCATGGCCACTGACACCATGTCTTGAGTGATGAGCCATTCATGATGTGCTAAGAAAGAGTAACTGGCACTTTGCTGCTCTCCTGTGACATGCAGACATTCCTTGACACGGCTGTTCTCACCCTTCCCCTCTCTTTGCTCTACACTCTTGCCTTAGTTGACATATCTTCCCTTGGCTTGGGCTGTCTCTCTATTCAGATGACCACAAAAATACATATATAAATATCCATATAAACATGAAACCCTATCTAGTCCTCACCTTGCCCCTGAACTCCAAATTCAGGTTTTGAAAACTTTAAACATCATGTTTGATATTTTTACATAGGAGTCCCAATAGTGAGAAAACATATTGTAACATCCAAAGCAAACATTTGCTTTCTTCACGAGTCTGTCTTCTTCCTGTGTCCCCTATTTCTGTCCTCCAGGGCTTGAAAAACCTCCCATTTCCCTTCCCCCACATTCAGTGTCACTTTTCTCCTACCTCCAAACTGCTTCTTGAATTTGTCTCATTCTTTCCATTTTCATTTCAATTACCCTGGTTCAGGTTCCTACGACTTCTCACCCAAATAACTGATACTGTTTTATGACTTAATCTCCTGACTTCCACCTCTCTTGTCTCTGAAACTTTCTCCTCCATGGCTATAAAACTTCCTGGAGAAGACAGAACCAGCTCTCAGCTCATGCCTGAGACCACACAGTGTCATGCATCTGTCTGTGTTGTGCCCTCTGCTGGGGTGTTGTTTCCACCCTTCTCTGTCTGGTTAATACTTGTGTGTCCCTCAAGGCTCAGTTCCTGTACCCCTACCTCCAAATCTATCCTTGAATCCATTTCTTCTGAGCTCCACCACATTGTAAGCCTCCCTCTACCTAGGTACTTACCATATTAAATGGAATGATCTCTTTAGGTGTCTGTCTTCTCCGCCCCTCAAGCCCAGAATTTTCTTAGTACAGGGACACTATCTTATGAATCTCTGTGCCCTCAGTGCCAAGCACAGTGCGTGCCACACAATCAGTGTTCAGAGCACTGTTTATCTGAACAAAGGCTTAGTTTGAAACACCACAGGGGAAAATAGGAACATAATTGTTGGTTCATGGAGATATCATGCTAGCCAAAGCAATCAGAGAAAGTTTAATTTAGTTTAGCCTGAGAATGAAATTATGATTATAGATCTGAAAAACACTGGAGAGAAGATATGATTAAAATCAAGTGGTTTTTTGTTAGAGCATGCATGCTGCAATAGGAGATTGAGATTCTGAACCAAGTATAATTGAAGTATTTATGGACTGATGAGAAGACTCGTGTGATCGATTCACAAAAGGGAAAAGGTACAATAACTCAAAGAAGCCAAGAAAAGTCACTGGTGATAGCTATCTTAATCGAGAAGAAAGACATGTACTGCAACACAGGCACATGTTAAAGCAGACATTAACATGGGTGGCAATGGCATTTCCTGCTCCTCGAATCCCACCTGGAATCAATGAGTGGGCCTGAGGCTGTGCTTTGGAAAGTCATCTCAAGTGATGATTTGCTAGTTCCTGGCCAAACTTTGTGCTGTTCACCAAGGAAACACCCATGGTTACTTGGATTACATAGCAACCTCAAAACAGCTGGAAGATATTAGTCAATCGGAGCCACCCAGGACTGGCAGAAGATGGCAAAATGGAACCAAATCAAAGGTTCCTTGCTTTGTTTTCAATCTAAAGTTCCATATTCTACACAAGGCCATGTCCATGCTTGGCCAGTAGCTATGTTTTAAACTAGCCCTATCTTCCTAAATTGAGGACTAGAAGGCCCACTGGAGAATAACTCCCCTATGGAATAAAAATAAAGGTTCAATAAGGAAAACACTTGAAAAATGCTGTGTTGGCATTAGGATAATGATGCAAAATGTTTTATGAGTATATGTAAGAATACACTTTTTATGGAATCGTTGAATTGGAAGAAGAGAACAGAGACCCTAACAAAAAACAATGAACTGAGCTTTGGGCCCAGACGCCTGCCTCGCTAGCCATACAGCCCAGGACAGGTTACACCATCTTTCTAATCTTCAGGTCTCTCATTTATAAAATGGGGGCAAAAGATGGCAAAAATGGGACCAATATTCACAGGATTATGAGAATTGACACAATGTATGTTTCCTCATCTATCAAATGTAGAAAATTATACATACTGGTTTCCGTAGAGATTAAATAACACAATGAATGTAAAGTACCTGTCTGAGTACCTGGCCTGTAATCCAGGCTGATAAATCTTAGCAAGTACAATGAAGGTAACAATGAAGCGAATCCTTCTGTAGAGAATGCTGCATACTAGGCCCTGTTTATGTATATCATCAGAGTTCTTCACTAACACACTATTATCTGTCACTCCCATTTTATAGAACCCAGGCTGTCTGGCTGCAGAGGATGACAATAATGATGGAGGTGATCTTGGTGATGACAACAATATAAAGCACCTAGTAGAATGCCTGGTGCATGGTAAATTCTCAGTAAATGCTTGCTATTATTATAATGCTGGTATTGTTTGTAAAGATTTCTAAAGATGGAAGTGCTACATCTATTTTAGCTACTTATTCAAGGATTAAATTGCTTTTATCTCCTTTCCTATATCTTAAAACTCTTTCTTGGTATCAGTGAAGCCTATTTTCTCATTTTAGATCTCCAGAGTGGAAGAGAATAAAAACTCCCCTGAAATAATTACTCTTGTTGAGGATATTTAGTAAGTTATTGACTCCAATCCCCTTAAGGATTTTTAAAAAATGGGTGCTACTTTGCTTTCCATGCATTTAATCTTACTTGTTGCTTTTACCTAAGACCTTCAGAGTTTTCTTTCATTCCTCTTTGAAAGCTGAAAGAAAAAGTGGACTCTGTTTTCTGATACTGGTGTCACTGTTGTGGTGATTAGAGGAAGAGTCATTCCCTGATGCTAACTCTAATTCTAACCCAGGCTCTGTTCATGTGTGACTGAAAAGTCAGAGCAGTGGACCTGACTTTTCATCTTTTGGCTGATTGTATAAACATGATACCATTTATGTAAAGGGCTGATTTGAGGATTAAATGTGATACTGCTTGTAAAAGCAACGATAGCATGGTCCCCAACAAATACCAATCAAGACATCAACTAATACCAGATGAGGAATCTGATACCTTCAATTAAAAATCTATTCTTATATCCCTTTGTAGCACTGTGAATCCTCTAAGGGCCTCTGTTTCTGCCCGCAGGGTAGGACTCAGTGTTGTCTGCATGTTCTTGTGGCATCCAGGGCTATTCAGGATCTGGTGCCTACGACTCTGGCAGCCTCCTCTCTTGACACTGTCTCCCACCAAGGTGTGCTTTTCTCAGCCATACCAACTACTCTGTCCTTCTCTGAACTCACTGCGCAATCCTATACCTCTGTGCACTTGTGCATACTGCTTCCTGTGTCGGACATGCCTTGACTTCTTAAGCACATGGGAAATTCCTCAGCATCTTTCAAGAGTAAATTCAAACATTACATTCTCCATGAAGCCTTTCCTCATTTCATCTCATAGCATTGTGTGCAAAATTCTCTACAGAACTTAGGAAATTTAGTTGACTTTGAGTTCGTTCTTTGAGGGCAGAAGCTGTATCTTAGTTTTCTATCTCAAATGCCTGGTGTGCATTGAGAACTTAAGAAGTGAGTGAATCACTGAACCATACTCATTCTCCAGTCTTAGGATAGGAACCATCTCCCATTACCCTCACCTCCTCTGAATCACCCATTTTGGCCCTTAGCCAACTATTGCCTTACCCTGAAGCTCAGAGCCAATCTGGCACTGTCTTGGTGCTCTCCATGTCCAGGGCAATGAACACTCGTCAAATGAGCGACTATGTAAGACGATCCAATCATTCAACATCATGTTGTTCACATAGTTTATATAAAATCTTATGCTGTTTTATCCTAAATAACTGCATATGGATTTTTTAAAAAGCAAATGGTTTAATTTTTACATTTCTTAGATTTTGAAATTAGACATCTGGTTAATTATTATAAAGATCTTTCCTCTTGGAAATGACAGAACTTTTATTAATCTCTGGATACAGTTTAGATCTTTTGAAAAATGAGGCTTTTCCAGAGTTTTGGGTTAAAATGGTGGATTAAAAACTGCATCACAGAAGTTCTAATCCCCAATACTTAGCAAAAATAATGAAACTTCCCCCAAAAGAACAATTACAAATAAGAACCAAAAAGGGAAAGGCAATCAGCTTGAAATACTTCATGGAAAAGAAACACAAGATTCCACAGTAGAATGGAGAAGCAGGGTACAGCTTGGCTCCCAACCCTTCTCCCTTTGTCCTGAAATGAGGCTTTGCTTTCTCTTTAGACAAAATAATCTGATTTTGTTTGTAATTTTAAGGAACACTCAGCCCCTCCTAAATTATTTGTGTAAATTGACCGGAGCACAATTTCTAATGTGAAATCTCCAAACGATAGTCATGCTTAGGAAATACTGAAGTGTCTTAATATCTTCAGGAGCAGTAGTAGTACTAACTGGTTCCTCAGCATTGAGAGTTTTGTGAAACTGCAAAAGAGCAGGCAATGTGAGAGCAAGGGGAGAGCAGAAGGAGGAGGAGCCGGGGACACAGAGAATACATACCCTGGATGATCAAAAAGAAAGCCATGGGATAGTCCAGTTTTATGTAGACATTTTCACACTGATACATTTTTTTGGACGGGCTAATTAGGGTTCAGATAATTTTCTCCAAGACTTTAGGAATGTGTCCAGGTTTGGACCCAGGTTATTTTCTTGGTCCATAAGTAGAAGATTACCTGTAAATTATCCAGGATGATTCGGAGGGAGTGCACCTGTCGCCGAACAGCACCTGAAAACCTTTCATAGGTTGCAGCATCGTATTCACTCATTTGGATCTCCTTTAGCCTGAAACCAGAGGAGTATAAAAAGTTAACAGCTTAAATCACATAAATGTGGGTTTTTACTTTCATTTACCTCCTGCTAGAACTTTAGCAAACTTCTTGGAAACTCAGATTCATGTTAATGAGAAAAGGCAAGAAGCGATGTCTCCAGCTATGCTTCCATATTCAAAGAAGGTAACATCCAGTAGTGTGCTAGTAAATGGTTAACAAACTAGGACAAGAACAAAGTCCTAGATTTGTAGTGTTTGCTGATTTCCATGATGTAAATATTGCCACCATGATCAGTTACAAGCTATGAACAGTGAGTTAGAAAAAAATGTGCACCATTGGCTCTCATGAGCTAGTATGAATTGGCTTTGTGGTACACCATTGCTATATCCCAAAGCCATACTGTGATGTTTGCAGCCGATCAGTTCATGTGGCAGATTCCTAAGAGGGTTCCCATGGGTTGCTTTTTAAGATTGAGATCATGTATTTGGTTGACCAAGATAACAGTTCAAGCCTAAAGAACGTAAGTAAATGTGCTGCTCTGTATTCCTATGTGAGAGTTTTCTAAAATCGCTGACAGTGTAATCTAGACAGGACAATTGTATTTTAATATTACTGTGGCTTTGAAATTCTGTCTTCCCAGTATGCTGCTCCTTTTTATCAGTTTTTATCATTTGCTTCACTGAAGCCCCACCAGCACACTGGAAGCTCCCCATACACATTACATGCCCTGCAAGTGCTTCTCTCCCACTTGGAGTGTCCTTCCCCTGACTTTGCCTACTAACTCCTACTTACTCTTCAAGACTCAAGTCAATGACTGCCTCCTCCAGGAAGCCTGCTGTGACCCCCAGGTCTCTCTTCTGTGCTCTTATCTCACTTCATTCTTCCCTCAGAGAATTTGCTCTCCATGCTGTAACTATCTGCCTTCTGTCTCCCCAACTAGGCTCTATGCTTCTTTAGATAAGGGCTGAGTCTTTCTCATCTTTATCTTTACAGTGCCTAGCATGGAACTAACATATAATGGGTGCTCAGAATAAATAGAAATGAATGACTGAAATAAAAATACAACTCAGCATTACTTAAAATGCGGCATCTTAAACAGTCAGTAGAAAGTTCATTCAAAGAGTGACCTCTCTCGGGTTTTACAGTGTTGTATCCACAATACACTAACTTAATCACACATTTCTATAAATTTCTATTAATATAAAAGGTACTGATACTAGGACAAAGAAGAGTAAGTGCAAATCTCAAAAGCCCAAGCATAACATAATCTTCTAAACTGGTGTGTGTATATGCATGCAATGTTGGAGATATGAATCCTAGGTGTACAGCAGAAACTCTTATCTAATGTGTATATTTTATCACCTTGAGCTAAAACAGAAACCTCAAATACTGAATGAGAATAAATGTTCTCTATTCTTCCCTGTCAGGTTGGGAAAAATCCATTCACCATGGGGGAGAGCTCTAGAAGCTTATTACGATTACATAATGCTGGGTCTAGACTACCATGGGGTAGACTGGCATTCTTGCCCTATCACCCCACTGGATAATACCAACTTAGGTTTCAAGATCTAGCTCAAAGGCTACATCCTTTTTGAAGTCTTGCTTGAGCCCTTGCATAAAGCTGGCCATTCCCTTTTCATGTGCCCTATACAGACATCTACCATGAAACTCGCATACTTTATGGCTTTAATAGATAGGCCTGTTGCCCTCTCTTATGGTGTTTTCAAATTTTTCTTTCCATAGTAGGAAATGTTTTACATTGAGATCTTGTAAACACAAATGCATGTATGTATATAGGATAACTGAAACAAAAATTTAATGACAAATAATTTTATTACATAGGATGTACTCTGATGTTTTCTATTCTATTCCTCAGGGAGAAGGACCATGTTTTATTTTTTCATTGAACTTCCAGTACCTACCACTATACCTGGCACACAGTGGCACTCAATAAGTGCTGCTGGATGGCTCTTTGAAAATACTGACTATTACAAGGTAAATACAGACGAGGCCACTATAATATCTGAATGGTTGTATCTTGAGGTGACATGCCAGGGTGCCTTTCTAAATCTAATTAACTCTCAGTCCTGAAGAATAAAAAGAAATATGTGTATAGGACTTGACCTCCTGACAATACCTCTTGTATTTAGTTTCTGGAAGTCTCTGAAATCTCTCTATGACTTTTTATTAGATTAAGTTATGTCTCAAGTATCAAAGCTGACAGAAGCTGGGCACAATGAACAATGCAGGACACACCACCTACCCCTTCGTACCTAAACTGGTGTGTGTGTGTATGTCAATATGCTTCCTCTCAAAGAAGGGAGATTAGCACTGATTAGAAACAAATGTAGACACAGCTGTCCTTGGGGTGGGGAGGGGATGGAGGAGAGAGAGAGGAAAAAAAAAAAATACATATATAGCATAGTGCCTAACATATAATGGATGCTCAAAATGAACTGAATGGCTGAAATAAAAATACAACTCAGGATTATTTAAAATGCAGCAACTTAACCTAACCGTAAGTAGAAAGTTCATTTGCTGGGTGACCTCTCTTGGGTTTTACAGTGCCGTATCCATAATGTGCTAATTTAATCACATATCTCTATAAATATAAAAGGTACTGATATTAGGACAGGGAATAATGAACATATATCTCAAAAGTCTAACCACAACACAATCTTCTGAACTACTGTGTGTGTGTAGGTTCGCACACATGCAATGTTGGAGGTATGGGTTGTAGGTGTATACGTAAATACAAACACATATACACACATAAAAACACATATGTACATACACACATATATATCAAGGAAGGAATTGGCCATTTGGTAAGCCACCTCGAGCAGACTGGTCTTTGCAGAGTGATCAGAATTAGCTCCAGTTATAGGGCTACCACTGGTGCGATCATGTTGCACCCAAAACACACCACATGCTGTTTTAATTATGAAGAAATCTGGAAACCATATTCCAGATCGTGTCGGTTTTCAGAAAGATCACCTACAAGGCAATCAAAGCTGATAAAATTTGAAAGATGATGACTGAAGCAGGGGACGTAGAAAGAAAAGAGAAATTTTAGCCTCTGGATCAAATGAGGTACCCATTGCTAATACTCTCAAGCCCACAAAACTAGCTGGAAATATATCTTTCTGCTTCTTTAACCCTGATCAAAACTGCAGGGCACAGCTGCTTCACATCCTAGTAATCTATGTGGACTAACTGCATTTTGTTGGCACAGTATATTTTTAAAGGGTATATTTATTGTTACGTAAGAGTCTGGGAATTTTAGTTCTCATTTTACTTTTTCTTATAGGTCAGACTTAAATACTATAATTTTGAATCAATTATAAGGAAAACAAACATAAGCTTAGATCCACTGTGTGAGGCTGATTAATTTTACAAATGGTAGTGGATGCAATCTCCACAGCTGGTGCCCATCCTAAACGCTTTTTCTAAGTGTGTACATGTACCTCACTGTCTATTTCATTTGCTTTTCACTGGTATAATGTTTCTGTTCTATTTTATTCATGTTTTATGCTCGTCTCTCTTTGTTAGTCTGCCTGAGTTAATATATTCTTGATATGTAGGGGCTGGTATCTAGCTTAAAACCAGATACACATAGATGCTATCAAAATGCTGTGTTGATGATGTCAGGAACCCACTTAGCAGCATTAGGCTCTCCAAGGCACTAGCACAAACTTTCTGGCTCATAGCTAGGACTGCCTAGTTTCAGTCAGTCTCTGAATTAAGTACTAAAGGATGACTCCATTACTTGTATGCATGTGTGTATCATTCATTCCACAAATACATATGAAGGTTTGCTACATACCAGGTTCTGGGTGTAGGTCCTGGGGTTACACTAGAGCACAAAACAGACGGATGCCTGACCCCCAGAAACTTACAGTCAGTGGAGAGATAATCAACTATTCACAAATCACATAATGGGAAACAGTGCTAAGAGTTATGGAGAAAAGGTACAGGATGCCATAAAAGGATCAATGGTGGGAACTGACCTCATTCTGCATATGCGTAAGTGGCAAAATTGTTTTAAAACTTATTATTTGATGATAGTGAAGAATTATTACTTTTAAAAGACTTAATAATAGTATTGTGAGTATTTTTTTTTGTTTTTATATTATGGAGATACACTTGGAAATATTTACAATGAAATGATAGAAGTCTTGGATTAGCTTCAAAACAAGCCGGCAGAGAAGACTAGGAGTGGAGCCAGATTTTTCTTCTTGCAGTTGGGGGGGGGTCGGGTCCATAGCATTCATTATACGTTCTTCTCAACTTTTATGTTTGAAAAGTTCCTCATAAAAAGTTGAAAAATTTTCAGCAGCATTAAATGAAATACTCACCAAATGGGATGAAAGTTCCATTTCTACATGAAAATAGAAAGCAACATCTTTCTCTTGGTGTTTTGCTGTGCCCCATCTTTCTCAGGATCTCCATGTGTTTCTATTTCTTTCTCTCGTTTCTCACACCCTTGCCCAGCTCCTCTGTCTTTCAACCACCTTATGGTATTCTCTTTTACTTCAACTGCGACTCTTCTCTGCAGCATTTACTAGATGTGTATATTTTCCTCATCCCTTCCCCGTGTCCTCTCTTTCCTCTCTTACACTCGTTAAATTCATTTGCGTTATGGCACAGATGCCCCTTGACTTCTTCCCCTGTAGGGCAATTGTCCTTAACAGAACCACACTCCTTACTCCTATTACGGCAACAGGAGAAGGAGGTACAAGCACTGTTACCTTTCTGCCTCCCTGTGAACTATGTGTGTGCCAGAACACTCTATCTACCTGTCCACTGGGGAAAAATTTAGACTGAATAATTACTTGGCAGGTTTTAAGGGTGGCAACCATTGGAACTCATTAATTGGGGAGGGGAGAATGACACATGTCCAACTGTTTAGTTCTTTTCCTAAATGCGTACTTTATAATTCGTAAGAAATGTAGAGAACTTTCTTTCTAACAAGACTGTTCACTACACTATTCTCTACCTTTTTTTGAGACGTTTAAACACTTTCATTCCTAACATAGTTACTTGTTCTCATAACCTCCCTGGGAGAAAGGGAGAGTGAATTTTATTTCCAGGAGAGCAAATTCAGGCACAAAGAGGACAGATAAACTGTCAACAGTCACCAGGGAAGCCAGCAGAAGGGCTGAGAGCAACACTCTTGCCTCTAGCATTGAGTGTGTTATTTACCTGCTGAACCCTGTACCCGCGAGGGTCTGAACTGGCAGGCTTTCCTGAGGGTGTGGCGGCAGGGCCTGCATTCTTGTCTCTATTGTCCTGTACTGTTTACTTGCAGGATGTGGAAGCACAGCATGTAATGTAATACCAGATGTTCTACGTGGGAGGAATTTCATAACTCATACACTTTAGCATGCTTTTTTCTAACTGCGCCCAGCTCCTCTCATGCAGCACAAAAATGTAAATCTGCTTCCCAAATTATTACCAGGTCCTGGAATCTGAAAGGAAATATTGGTGGTTCTTTGGTATTTTTCACTTTTAGCTGAAGCACACATGTGGATGTCTAGGGTAACATCATGTGGATTCTTCTTATTTTTTAAATGGCTCCAATTGTAGTGGCCCAGAACAGCTGGGGAATGTCCAAGGGCCACAGGGTCATTGGCCTATATTAAGGTCTCTACTCACTGATGAGGCCTCCCCATCCAAACTCACTGTCCCTCCTCCCGAGCTGGTACCCATTATCCTGCGTGGGCAAGCGGCCTCTCTCTGCCACAGACACTATGCTCATCCTGCCCTGGTGCCTCTGCTCATTTCGTTTTCCCTTTCTGGAATATTCTGGCTCTTCTCTTCCCATCTCTAAATCCTAGCTGAGCTCTGGCCGCACCTCACAGCAGCCCACTAAACTTGCCTTTCTTTGCACTGCTGGAGGGGACAACCTCTGCACCCTATGACTTTAGCACTTAACTCTCTCTCTCTCTCTCTCTGTGTGTGTGTGTGTGTGTGTGTTCCCTTGTCCTGTCTCCGTACTAATCTGCAAGATTTCTGAGGGCAGGAAGGGACCATCGTGTAGACTTACCTGAATTCCCTATGTTGCCTAGGAACAGATAGACATGGATGGGGTGATTTGAGCTTTAGATTTTAAGGAGCCTGAGTAGAAAGAACAGGGGATTTTGTTTATTTGGCTGTTTCAGTTAGGGATGGGGATATCTGTGGATTTCAGTTTGAGGTCCGAGTTGCAGCATGAGGTGGAAACGCACACAAATCTAGGTTTCCCCATAGTCCACCGTGACATTTCACCATAACAGTAGTGCTGCTCTAAACGCGATGGGAACACTGACCTCTGCTGGAATGCTCTCTGGCCCATCTCTCTAGCAGCTCTCTTGACCTCCTCGGGAACTGCATCTTTCTCAGCCTGAGAGACCTGGTACACCGTATGGCCTGCATCCAGCCGGTAAGGGCCTCCTTTGCCACCCAGGCCTGCCGTGTCTCTTCCCCCTGGAAGGAAAATATGGAAATTCGGATGATAAATCTGAACTTGACCACCGAACAAAAGTTGGGTCATGGTTTTAGGACAGGCTTGTGGAGGATATTAACTGTACTTAACTCGTAATTAAACAGTCAAATTACCTTCTTCTGGAAAAAGATGTATTCTCTTGTTTAGGATGTTTTTCCTTTTTCCCATCTGTTCAAATACTACCTATATATCAAAGCTTACTCCAACTTCTACGACACCTTAGCTAATGCTGCTACCTCATAGGGATTCATACTCTTGTGTACTATTTCATATTTATTTTTCTCACTAACTATATGATAGATGAGATATTTTATTTATTTTTGTACTACTGCACCTATAAGAGTGGTTTGAATATCAAAAGATACTTAGTATATATTTGCTAATTAAATGAACAACTGTTCCCTTCCCTCAGGTATTACCTTAGTTTTCCTTAAAATACCTGGACAGTCAGGCTATAAATACTGTTTTTTTCTGCTTTGCAAGTTATAAAAATAATGCACAGAGAGGCTAAATATTCATGACCTGATATCACTGGCTTAGCCAAGATTAGAAGCCAATTATTACACCCACTTTGACTTTTGGTTTGAACAGTATATAATGTAAACACCACCAGCTTTAGAACAGTCTTTCAATAGACACTCAAGTTCACATAATACATATTACATATACATATTACATTTTATAACATAACATTGTATGAACTGTCATGTTGTAAATGCCTGTAAGGCCAGGTAGGTCATATGATAAAAAGTTGTGGGGACATTGACTAACTTAGAGAGGACTAACTAAATACATCCAAATTGAAATTATTTTAAAACACTACATGGACCAGAGGAAAAAAATACATCTGTTGGCTAGATTTGGCCTTTGGGCTATAAGCTTGTTACCCCTATTTAGGGGTAGATTAGAATACTAGTAACTCGTTTCTTTTGTTTATTCACATGTAACTTGAGAACTTAGAAGAGAATCCAATATTGGAGGGGCAGTATAGTACAGTATAGTATATTATAATATGCTGCTATTGTATGTTATGATATAGTTAAACCAGACTGCTTGGGTTTGAATCCTGGTTCCAACCCACCAGTCATTTATCTTTGGGGAATTACTTAACTTCTCAGTGTCTCAGGCTCCTCTCTATAAAGTGGGGATACTAATATTATTTCCTTCATGGGATTGTCATGAAGCTAAAATGCTTACAGCAATATCTGGCACATAATAAAAGGTATATAACGGACTGCTTTTACTATTATAAAACAAAGCCTAGTTATGCAGAATTAGGCAATTTCTAGTTTCATAAAGTGGAAAATTTGAAGGCTTTTAGACTTTGGGTAAATTATGTTACATTTTTCTTTCACCATCACCACCCCCACCCCCACCCCCACGTCACCACTGAGCTTTAACTGGTCTAATAAAACTAAAACCAAGAACTCAATATGAACTGCTCCCCTTTTGAAAGTCCAGTTAGGTCATTTCTTTTTGGGAAATACTATGAGAACTGCCTATTAATTACACTACTCTAATCTTTTGATTGGAACATATTTCACTTTCATTTAGAAATGGGTGGTGGAAAATTCCTTCTGGGATGTGTGTGACTCCCATTTCTTACTCATGGCCAGCCAATAGGCGGAGGGGTGCAGTAACTGGACAGTGACAATGAGCTCTAGGAGGAAAAGGTGTTTCTGGGATCTAACTCCTTTCCTACAGCAGGGTATCCTGAGTATGGGTGGATCATGAATTTGAGCTGAAAGTTTCCTAGGTGCTGAGATGTTATCATTCTGGTGAAAGGGAGAAAGTGGTGGAAACATCAGAAGCTGGTGTGAGTGACTGGCCACATGAGTCACAGGGCCCCGGGGAAAGTTGCACTGGGGTGGAGCAGGTGGTGCTCTTCATGATCTCCACTTCCCAGAGCCTTTAATTTGTACTATTTCAATGAAAATGCTTCCCAGAGCTTCTAAGACTGCAGGGCATAGTCTTAAAGCTAAGCTGGACATTCCAAACCCGTTTAGAAGATAATGGGGAGGGTGGGCAAGGGAGGAGCACTGATGAAGAAAGGGAATCAGATGACTTGTTGGGCCAGAGCTCACTTCAAAGAAAAGAATTCTGAGGGAAAAGAATGGCAGAGAGAAAAAGAGCAATTGAAGCCAAGGAGCCTTGATCAATTGAAAACTAAAAGCCAGGTGAAACAAATGTAGCCTCAATCTGGACAGACACGTGAGCTAGTAAATTCAAGTTTGGTAACAAATAGGAACTTCTCCCCCAGAGTAGTCCACTGCTGGGAAACCACATCTGGCTGGCTCGTTCCACAATGCATTCCATATGGATTAAATCTTGTTGGCTTGACACTAACTTCCAGATCAAAGGACATTTCTTAAAATAGCCTTACTTTAAAGCTGATGCTTGATGAATAAACAGAGTAGACAAGAAGTCCACAGGCCTATTTGATAGCACATTGTCTCAGCAGAGAAACCCATTTCCTCCCGAGGCTGTCAAGGCCAAGAGGCACAGACCATCCCAAGGAAGGTGAAGTACAGAGCTCCTGCCAGCACTCCTCACGGTGAGATAAGCTCAGACAGTGCGCACACAGTCTGGCCCTATTCCTGTGGCCTCGCAGATGTGTCTGCTCCAGCTGCCGCAGAGGAAAAAGGAAGACGGCAGTCCTGGGAACAATGCCCTAGTTGGGCAGCCAAGAGGAAGGAGTCGGCCATCGGTTTAGACTGCAACCAGCCTTATCTCGAAATCTTGCACCCTCAACATACTTCTAAGACGTGGAAGACAAGGACCATTTCTTTTCAAAGTCAGTTGCTCAAGAAAGAATTTACTGTGGATTTCTGGCATGATCCCAAGGTCATGGAATTTGAAAGAAGGGATTAACACTTTAGTGAAAATATTCTTTATGCCAGGCATCGTGCTCAGTGCTTAACAATTGTAATCTCATTTAATCCTCACCACAACTTAAGGTGGTTCACACTATCCCCCTTTGACTGATGAAGCAGCTCCAGGAGGGTCAGCATGTTCTTAGGTCACAGGGTGGCAGAGCCTGTGGGACTCCAAATGCCAGGCTCTTCGCATGCCTTCATGTCATGCTGGGGTAGAGGGCAAGACGACAATCCAACTGAGTAATAAGGGAGGCTGAGAAAGCAAGCCGGTCTCTGAGTCTTCTCAGGGGCGCTGTGCTGGCCTAATGGGCTTGGGAAACCTCGGGAAGGCTGACTCAGGACAATGCTTGTGCCACCAACCTGTTCCGCCAGCCCAAGTGTTGCCGCCCACATGAGGCATGTTGTCTGGGTCCTCCTTCCCGTGTTTGGGGGAGCTTACATCTTCACCACTGTCTCTGTTGATGGTTATCTAAAAATGAAGAATGGAGACATGTTTACTATCCTGTGACAAACATCAGGAACTGCATGACAGAAAAAAAAAAATTTTTCTCCTAAGTCCTTAACTTATCACATAACCTCAGGTCAATGGACTTGATAAATGCTGTGAGTATTTGGCAAAAATTCCATCAGATGGATTCCAACATCCATCTAGTTGGGAAAGAGAACTAATTTTTTTAAAAAACTCAAAGAAAAGTAAAGGAGCTGGACTGCATTATAGCTACAGAATGTTTCTGGTGCAAACCAAGCTGTGAGCATTTACCAGGGCTTGAGACTTACCAGATGCAGGGAAAATGGATCTCACTGGAGAGGGGTATTTTGCCAGTGGTTTAAAAGGATCACCACCTAGCTGATCCAGCTGAGTCATTATACACACATTTATCCATTCTATTTTCAAAGAAATCCCATTACTCTGAGAAGTGCCATTTTACATAAAATATATGGAAAAGAAAAACAAAAAGTTATGTATGTATGCCTTAGTGATAGATTTATGTTATACACTAAAAACTGCTTATTTATTTTTTGGACCCACTTCAATTTTTATTATGGTATTTTGTAGCTTTCCTAATTCATCTTTATTGTAAAACTAGATTTATGATTCCTGCAATTCAAACAGAATAAGTAGTACTTTAGCCTTCTTCTGTGAGAGCCTGAAGTTCATTTCTTCCTCTTTCATTCAGTACAGTGTCACCAAAAGGAGTGATAATCACACAGAAATTTCAATCCTAGTAGTCAGTTCAGTAGATACTACTCCACAATAAAAAGAAAACAAAGCATTCACATTTTATGCACACTATGAGCCTGCTCTCAGATGTAATGATTTCCTAGAAGACAAGATCAAATTCTCATTCATTTGTTCAAATAAGACTCACAGAAAATGTACTGATGGGACATTCTGTGAGATACCATGGGGCCTACGCCATGGAGGATTGGTTCCTGCCCTCAAACTGCTTACAGTGGAACAACAGAGCTTACAAATAAATGGGCCTGAAGTGGGTCTTTAGAGTTAACCATGCCATGTTGGTACCTGGGTTTTTCATTCTTGATGTTGGGATTAATGCAGTTAGGTAGGTAATTTGAGGTCTTTGCAAATAAAATGGCCATTAAGAATAAAATCAACATAACCTCTATTGTCTTATGTCCAAGTTGGTTCATTTCAAGTGTTATGACATCGTAGGGATTTTAATTAGCTGGGCTTTTCTGCAAATAGCTTTGGCAGCACCAACAAAATTTTTGCCAAAACTTCAGCATACTCCAAGAAAATTTAGCAGGCAGACATGACAACTGATATAAATTCCACACACATAATCATGCTTTAAAAATGGGTGAAAATAATTTTTCCTCCTGTTTTCTTAAACAAGCAAGATAAACTCCCAATCTAGAGTGCGGTGGTGGGATCTTGGCTCACTGCAACCTCTGCCTCCCAGGTTCAAGCAAGTCTCCGACCTCAGCCTCCCAAGTAGCTGGGATTACAGGCACCTGCCACCACGCCCAGCTAATTTTTTTTATTTTTAGTAGAAACGGGGTTTCACCATGTGGGCCAGGCTGGTCTTGAACTCCTGACCTCAAGTGATCCACCCGCCTCGGCCTCCCAAAGTGCTGGGATTACAGGCATGAGCCACTGTGCCAAGATACATTTTTTTTGTAATATAAGAAGAAGATATTTTATTTTTAAACACAAAGACACAATTTATTTTTTATTTCTTTTTTTTTTTTTATATTTTAAGTTCTAGGGTACATGTGCACAATGTGCAGGTTTGTTACATATAGTATACATATGCCATGCTGCTTTGCTGCACTCATTAATTCGTCATTTATGTTAGGTATTTATCCTAATGCTATCCCTCCCCAAGCCCCCACCCCACGACAGGCCACAGTGTGTGATGTTTCCCACCCTGTGTCCTAGTGTTCTCACTGTTCAATTCCCACCTGTGAGTGAGAACATGTGGTGTTTGGTTTTCTATCCTTGCAATAGTTTGCTCAGAATGATGGTTTCTAGCTTCATCCATGTCCCTGCAAAGGACATGAATTCATCCTTTTTTAAGGCTGCATAGTATTCCATGGTGTATATGTGCCACATTTTCTTTATCCAGTCTATTATTGATGGACATTTGGGTTGGTTCCAAGTCTTTGCTATTGTGAATAGTGCTGCAATAAACATACGTGTGCATGTGTCTTTACAGTAGCATGATTTATAATCCTTTGGGTATATATCCAGTAATGGGATGGCTGGGTCAAACAGTATTTCTAGTACTAGATCCTTGAGGAATTGCCACACTGTCTTCCACAATGGTTGAACTAGTTTACACTCCCACCAACAGTGTAAAAACGTTCCTATTTCTCCACTTCTCTCCAGCATATTGTTTCCTGACTTTTTAATGATTGCCATTTTAACTGGTGTGAGATGGTATCTCATTGTGGTTTTGATTTGCATTTCTCTGATGACCAGTGACGATGAGCATTATTTCAAGTGTCTGTTGGCTGCATAAATGTCTTCTTTTGAAAAGTGTCTGTTCATATCCTTTGCCCACTTTTTGATGGGATTGTTTGATTTTTTCTTGTAAATTTAAGTTATTTGTGGATTCTGGATATTAGCCCTTTGTCAGATGGGTAGATTGTAAAAATTTTCTCCCATTCCTTAGGTTGCCTGTTCACTCTGATAGTAGTTTCTTTTGCTGTACAGAAGCTCTTTAGTTTATTTAGAACCATTTGTCTATTTTGGCTTTTGTTGCCATTGCTTTTGGTGTTTTAGTCATGAAGTCCTTGCTTATGCCTATGTCCTGAATGGTATTGCCTAGCTTTTCTTCTAGGGCTTTTATGATTTTAGGTCTAACATTTAAGTCTTTAATCCATCTTGAATTAATTTTTGTATAAGGTGTAAGGAAGGGATCCAGTTTCAGCTTTCTACACATGGCTAGCCAGTTTTCCCAGCACCATTTATGAAATAGGGAATCCTTTCCCCATTTCTTGTTTTTCTCAGGTTTGTTAAAGATCAGATGGCTGTAGATGTGTGGTGTTATTGCTGAGGCCTCTGTTCTGTTCCATTGGTCTATATCTCTGTTTTGGTACCAGTACCATGCTGTTTTGGTTACTGTAGCCTTGTAGTATAGTTGGAAGTCAGGTAGCATGATGCCTCCAGCTTAGCATTGTCTTGGCAATGTGGGCTCTTTTTTGGTTCCATATGAACTTTAAAGTAGTGTTTTTTTCAATTCTGTGAAGAAAGTCATTGGTAGCTTGATGGGGATGGCATTGAATTGATAAATTACCTTGGGCAGTATGGCCATTTTCATGATATTGATTCTTCCTGTCCATGAGCATAGAAAGTTCTTCCATTTGTTTGTGTCCTCTTTTATTTCATTGAGCAGTGGTTTGTAGTTCTCCTTGAAGAGGTCTTTCACATCCCTTGTAAGCTGGATTCCTAGGTATTTTATTTTCTTTGTAGTAATTGTGAATGGGAGTTCACTCATGATTTGGCTCTCTGTCTGTTATTGGTGTATAGGACTGGTTGTGAGTTTTGCACATTGATTTTGTATCCTGAGACTTTGCTGAAGTTGTTTATCAGCTTAAGGAGATTTTGGGCTGAGACGATGGGGTTTTCTAAATATACAATCATGTCATCTGCAAACAGGGACAATTTGACTTCTTCTTTTCCTAATTGAATACCCTTTATTTCTTTCTCTTGTCTGATTGCCTTGGCCAGAACTTCCAACACTATGTTGAATAGGAGTGGTGAGAGAGGGCATCCCTGTCTTGTGCCAGTTTTCAAAGGGAATGCTTCCAGTTTTTGCCCATTCAGTATGATATTGACTGTGGGTTTGTCATAAATAGCTCTTATTATTTTGAGATCCGTTCCATCAATACCTAGTTTATGGAGATTTTTTATATGAAGGGCTGTTGAATTTTGTTGAAGGCCTTTTCTGCATCTATTGAGATAATCATGTGATTTTTGTCTTTGGTTCTGTTTATGTGATGGATTATGTTTATTGATTTCCATATGTTGAACCAGCCTTGCATCCCAGGAATGAAGCCAACTTGATTGTGGTGGATAAACTTTTTGATGTGCTGCTGGTTTCAGTTTGCCAGTATTTTATTGAGGATTTTCGCATCGATGTTCGTCAGGGATATTGGTCTTAAATTCTCTTTTTTTTGTTGTGTCTCTGCCAGGCTTTGGTATCAGGATGATGCTGGCCTCATAAAATGAGTTAGGGAGGATTCTCTCTTTTTCTATTAATGGAATAGTTTCAGAAGGAATGATACCAGCTCCTCTTTGTACCTCTGGTAGAATTAGCTGTGAATCTGTCTGGTCCTGGACTTTTTTTTGGTTGGTAGGCTATTAATTATTGCCTCAATTTCAGAGCCTGTTATTGGTCTATTCAGGGATTAAACGTCTTCCTGGTTTAGTCTTGGGAGGGTGCATGTGTCCAGGAATTTATCTATTTCTTCTAGATTTTCTAGTTTATTTGCATAGAGGTGTTTACAGTATTCTCTGATGGTAGTTTGTATTTCTGTGGGGTCGGTGGTGATATCCCCTTTATCATTTTTTATTGCATGTATTTGATTCTTCTCTCTTTTCTTTATTAGTCTTAATAGCAGTCTATCAATTTTGTTGACATTTTCAAAAAATCAGCTCCTGGATTGATTAATTTTTTGAAGGATTTTTTGTGTCTCTATATCCTTCACTTCTGCTCTAATCTTAGTTATTTGTTGCCTTCTGCTAGCTTTTGAATGTGTTTGCTCTTGCTTCTCTAGTTCTTTTAATTGTGATGTTAGGGTGTCGATTTTAGATCTTTCCTGCTTTCTCTTGTGGGCATTTAGTGCTGTAAATTTCCCTCCACACACTGCTTTGAATGAAAGACACAAGTTTTACAATAGTCCTGCCACAGCCCCAGGGACTTCTGGGCTGCTTTCAGAAGGATCTTCAGAATCTATGGCTGGTTTTTAATATCTTTCATAGTGACATTTATGTATTCTTTAAAAACATTTGATTTTTAATAAATAGTCAAATGCTACTTAGAGTTGATTTCTGTTGGAAGCTATTTGCTAACCTGCTGGTAAACTTCGGCAAGTCAAGTAAGTTCTCCGGACCATCACTTTCGCATCAGAAACCAAGGGGTTAAACTATTTATACCATTACACCCAGCATTGACGTGCTGTGACTGATTCAATGATTTCAAATCTGGTAAATAAGGTGATCAAAGTAGGGTTTTCATCAAAACCAGGTACAATTATACAATAATGAGACAACTGACAGCTTCTCATTTACAATGGTTTGACTTATAACTTTTCAACTTTACAATGGGATGAAAGCAATACACACATTCAATAGAAATTATATTTCAATTACACATACAACCATTTTGCTTTTCACTTTTAGTATATTTAATAAGTTATATGAGATATTCAACACTTTATTGTAAAATAGGCTTTATGTTAGATGATTTTGTTCAACTGTAGGCTAATGTAAGTGCTCCGAGCATGTTTAAGATAGGCTAGGCTAAGCAATGAAGTTTGGTAGGTTTGGTGTATTAAATACATTTTCAGCTTACCATATTTCTAATTTATGATGGGTTTATTGGGATGTAAGCCCATCGGAAGTCAAGGAGCATCTGTAGTTTGCTTATAAGTGTTAAGACTCTTCTATAGGCTAATTCTAAAAGAGAAGTTCCAAAAATAGTCTAAAAATTGGAAGAACCATTCTGAACACCATTCCTCACTTTGTGGGGCGTGTGTGTGTATTCTGGTACACTGTTAAAAATAAATTTTAAGAAACCAGAAGAGGTATGAAAGGCAAATTCCTACATGTCTTCTAACTTTACTTTCATCAAATATTATCACCCTAAGACATTTCACACAATCCAGTTATTCTGCTGTAAAAACAGTCTTTAAGAATCAGTACTACAAATGAAGGCACAAGGTAAAAGAAAAGGCCCCTCAAGTAGCCTCCCTCAGTTACCTTCAAAACTATGCTTTTGAAGTTGCAAAGAAACCTGTAATGGCCATCAGGGAGGCAAAAGACAGGCGATAAAATTTCTGGGCAGAAAGGAACTGGCATGTTCTTTGCCACATGTGTGTCTTGCCAGGCCATCTGCTGGGAAATGGGGCTGTACACATTGCCAACACAAGGCAGTTCCACACCAACCCCAAATGGGAGCCCAGGGATGTTTCAAAATCGACAAATTCTTGACAAAAACAAACATCAGCCAAAACCTGATATGCTCTAGGGAAATGTACATCATACAATTCCAGGGATGTTTAATTAGAAGCAAGGCATTTAGAAAGCTTATCTAATCTTGTGTCATTTTATGAATGCCACTCACTCACAGGAGTATATTTCTTTAGGTTGATGGAGGAGTATATATGTCAAGAAGTTTTCAAAGCCATTTTAGGACATCTCTTACATCAATTGACAATGATTCATAAAAGATGCAAGTCAGGAATTCTAGGACAGTCCAACCCAGGACAGAAAGAAACTGGAACATACACTCGGGGAGGCTTATCATTTGAGGAATTTTGTTTCTGGGGACAGCCATGTGCTAGACAGCCACTAGTCATTCAGAAAATTGATAAGCTGCTGTTTGCTTTCATGTACGTGTTGAAAAGCATTTGAAATGTACTTCCTTTGAGAGCTGGTTTCATTTAGAAAATGCTCAAGTAAGTAATTCCAAGTACTGAAATAAACACTACTGAATTCACTTAACGGGATCAAAAATTTCCCCCAAAAAGAAAATATTATGGCCCCTTATAACTTTCGATGCAACCCAATGCTGAGCCCCTTGATGTGTTTCTCACAGCTGACACAATCTGCTTTTCTAAAGGTAAGTGTGCTATAATCGTAAGAATCATTATCCTCTTATATGTCAATTAAAATGGAAAAAACATGGATCTTGTAAATTACATCTCATAAAAACGTTCCGGAGTAAAGCCAGCACAGGGAAGGGACATGACTCACTGAAGCCCTGTAATTCTGGGCAAGGCCCATATATTTTAGTCTCCTCCTTGAGTTCATGACTTTTAAAAACCATCAATAAAATGATAAAAATAGCCAGAATATAATCCTGGAAGAAAAGTGAGCTTTTGGAGGTATGACTGGACAACACAGCTGGAGACTAGGTGTGGCAAAGCAGACATTTCTAGTTGCCTACCTCACGTTCATTCCCTCTTTTTTCCTTTTAAACAGAAGTCAGATATATCATACTTGGCAGGAATTAAGCACAATAATCCCATTCCCCTTAGCCAGTGACTGGTGCAGGGGAAGCCATGTGGCCTGAGATGTGAGAGAAAGTTTGCCAGGAGGCTTCTAGGAAGCCTTCCCAGGTAAAAGAAAAGATGGTTGTGAGAAGAGCTTCTCACTGTCCTGGATGCACTGCTCTCTCGTCCCCTCCAACACACACACACACACACACACATACATACACCCACTTCCTGCCTTGGGACACAGTTGAGTGAGAATATGATGCATAGAGCTGTAGCATCCACATGGTGACCATGTGTTAACAAGAGGATGGCAGATTGGAAGGCTGGAAGAGTCTATGCCCCAATGACATTGTTGAGCTGCTGAACCAGCCATGAAGTCACTTGCCTCTAATCTCCTACATAAGTAAATAATACACGTTCTTACAGTTAAGCCATTGTTATTTGGGTTTTCTGCTACTTGGAGTCAACTGCATGCAAACTAACTGATTCACGTATTAAAGGATGAACGAGAGGCAGCAGGGCAGAAGCTACTGTCTTGATCTTCCTGAGGATGTCCTACTTCTAACAAGACATGCTTTGAATTTTCTGACATTAAAAATACCATAACAACATCAGCACAGAAATCCTAATTATTACAGTTGCCTACTCTCTTCTTGATTGATTAGCAGGCAACTGAATATATTCATTCACTTATACTTTTATGCAAACATACCTGTGTATGTGTGTGGTGCATCTAGTACTCAGGTGGGATACAGAGATTTCTGACCCAGGATCTTTGCTTCTAGAAGGATATTGCATACAGGGGAATGCACAAGATGATACAGGCTATGATAAGATTCTGAATATATCTGCCTAAAACAAAATATTGTCTGAGGTTATTGTACCCACAGGTTAGAAATTTCTTTCACAGGAATAAAATAAGATTGATAGATGGCTAGCTAGATCAATAAGGAAATAAGAGAGAAGATCCAAATAAATACAATCAGAAATGACAAAGGTGACATTACCACCAATCCCAGAGAAATACAAAAAACCACTCAGAGACTATCATGAACACCTCTCTGCATACAAACTAGAAAACCTAGAAGAAATGGATAAATTCTTAGAAACATACAACCTCATAAGATTGAACCAGGAAGAAACTGAATACCTGAACAGACCAATAACATGTTCAGAAATTGAATCAGTAATAAAAAACCTACCAACTACAAAAAGCCTTGGACCAGAAGGATTCACAGCTGAATTATGCCAAATGTGTAAAGAAGAGCTGGAACCAATCCTACTGAAATGATTCTCAAAAAATCTAGGAGGAGGCTTCTCCCTAACTCAATCTATGCAGCTAGCATCATTGTGATATCAAAACCTGGTAGAGACACAATGAAAAAAGAAAACCTCAGGCCAATATCCCTGACGAACATAGATGCAAAAATCCTCAACAAAATACTAGCAAATCGAATCCAGCAGCACATCGAAAAGCAAATCTATCACAATCAAGTAGGCTTTAATCCTGGGATGCAAGGCTGGTTCAACATACACAAATCAATAAATGTGATTAATATTTATGATTGGCCGGGCGCGGTGGCTCAAGCCTGTAATCCCAGCACTTTGGGAGGCCGAGACGGGCGGATCACGAGGTCAGGAGATCGAGACTAGCCTGGCTAACACAGTGAAACCCTGTCTCTACTAAAAAAATACAAAAAGCTAGCCGGGCGAGGTGGCGGGCGCCTGTAGTCCCAGCTACTGGGGAGGCTGAGGCAGGAGAATGGTGTAGACCCAGGAGGCGGAGCTTGCAGTGAGCTGAGATCCGGCCACTGCACTCCAGCCTGGGCGACAGAGCGAGACTCCGTCTCAAAAAAAAAAAAAAAAAAAAAAAAAAATAATTTATGATTAACATAAACAGAATTAAAAACAAAAACCACATGATCATCTCAATAGATGCAGGAAAGGCTTTCAATAAAATTCAACATCCCTTCATGTTAAAACCCTCAACAAACTAGGCATTAAAGAAACACCTCAAAATAATAAGAGCCATGTATGACAAACCCACAGCCAACATCATACTGAATGGGCAAAGGCTGAAAGCATTCTCTTTGAGAATCGAAACAAGACAAGGATGCCCTCTCATTACTCCCATTCCACATAGCACTGGAAGTCCTAGTCAGAGCAATCAGGCAAGATGAAGAAGTAAAAGGCATCCAAATAGGAAGACAGAAAGCAAATATCTCTCTTCTCCAATGATATGATTCTATACCTAGAAAACCCTGTAATCTCTGCCCAAAGGCTCCCAGAACTGATAAACAACTTCAGTAAAGTTTCAGGATACAAAATCAATGTACAAACATCAGCAACATTTCTATACATCAATAATGTCCAAGCTGACAGCCAAATCGAGAATGCAATCCCATTCACAATAGCCACAAAAAGAGTACAATACCTAGGAATATAATTAACCAGGGAGGTGAAAGATCTCTACAACGAGAATTACAAACACTGCTGAAAGATGACACAAACACACACAAATCAAATACTCATAAATCAGAGATGACACAAACAAATGGAAAAACATTCCATGCTAATGGATAGGAAGAATCAATATTGTTAAAATGGCTATGCTGCCCAAAGTAATTTACAGATTCACTGCTATTCCTATCAAACTACCAATGTCATTTTTTCACAGAATTAGAAAAGGCTCTTTTAAAATTCATAAGGAACCAAAAAAGAGCCAAATAGCCAAAACAATCCTAAGCAAAAAGAACAAACCCATAGGGATCACACTACCCGACTCCAAACTACAGTACAAGGCTACAGTAACCAAAACAGCACGGTATTGGTATAAAAACAGATGCATACATCAATGGAGCATGTTAACAAACCCCAAAGTAAAGCTGCACACCTACAACCATCTGATCTTCAACAAAGCCAACCACAACACGAAATGGGGAAAGGATTCCCTATTCAATAAATGGTGCTGGAATAACTGGCTAGCCATATGCAGAAGATTGAAACTGGATCCCTACCTTTCATCACATACAAAAATCAATTCAAGATAGATTAAAGACTTAAACATAAAACCTAAAACTATAAAAACCCTAGACAAAAATCTAGGAAATACCACTCTGGACATAGGCCTTGGCAAAGATTTCATGACTAGGACTCCAAAAGCAATTGCAGCAAAAACAAAAATTGGTAAGTGGAACCTAATTAAAGAGTTTCTTCACAGCAAAAGAAACTATCAACAGGGTAAAGAGACAACCTGTGGAACAGCAGAAAATATTTGCAAACTATGCATCCAATAAAGATCTAATATCCAGAATCTACAAGAAACTTAAATGAATCAACAAGCAAAAAAAAACCCATTAAAAAATGAGTAAAGAGACACTTCTCAAAAGAAGACATACACGTGGCCACAAAGCATATGAAAAAATGTTCTATATCACTAATTATTAGAGAAATGCAAATCAAAACCACAATGAGACAACATCTCACACCAGTCAGAATGGCCATCATCAAAAAGTCAAAAAGTGGCCTTTGAGCCCCTATGCTCAGGCCCGCTCCCAGACTGTAGTGTGTACTTTCATTTTCAATAAAACCCCTCATTCCTTCCCCGCTTTGTTTGTGCATTTTGTCCAATTCTTTGTTCAAGATGCCAATAACCTGGACACCCTCCACTGTTAACATATTTTGGTGAACCAGCCAGGAGGAAGAGTCAAGCAGGTTCGCTAGGGCTGCTTAGGGAGAGAGAACCTAGAAGCCTGGCATGCTGGCAAAAGGGTAAACAAAGCTTTTTATGGTTTGAATCTTCTGGAAACATCAGAGAAAGACTGTCCTTGCCATCCACACTACAACAAAACTTCGGGACCTTGAACTTTGGGTTCATGGTGTTGCAACTGAACCCCTCCACATTTTTGGAACAGTGCACCCATTGAACCATGAGAGACCATCAAGCTTCAGATGATCATGCAACAAAGGCTCCAGCCAGTTCCAGGTGAAGACACCACCACTGGCCATCAAGAAACTATCCTGCCTCCACTAGATGGAGCAGGGCGAGAGTTCCGTGATCCCCAATAGGTAGAGACTACGCCCCAAGTCAGCATGAAGCAGTTACAGAAAAAAAGACCATCGGTCCCTCTCCCTCCCACAAAGATTTATGAGGATCACATCTCTAAGTGGGGAGATGACACAGGAAAAGAGAGCCTGGAAGCAGGGAACATAGGCCGATTCACACTTCAGCTGTAACAAGAAATACCCTCTCCATAGGGCATACACCAGATAAATGACTTTATAACTTCATCCTCTTCATTTGCATAGGGTGTACCCCAAGTAGAGGGTATTTAAACTCACAAACACTCTGTAACAGGGCCTTTGAGCTCCTATGCTCCGGCCCACGCTGTGGAGTGTACTTTCATTTTCAGTAAAACCCTTCATTCCTTCCAAAAAACAAAACAAAACAAAACAAGAAAGTAAAAAAACAACAGATGCCAGAGAGGTAGCAGAGAAAAGGGAACACTAATATGCTGCTGGTGGGAATGTAAATTAGTTCACTCCCATTTATAAAGTGCATATATATAAATTATGCACATAAATTTATACACATTTATAATGTGCACGTATGTTCATTGTAGCACTTTCCACAATAGCAAAGACATTAAATCAACCTAGGCACCCATCAGCAGTGGACTGGAAAGCAGTTTGGAGATTTCTCAAAGATCTTAAGACAGAACTACCTACCATTCAATCCAGCAATCCCATTATTGGGTGTATACCCAAAGGAACATAAATTGTTCATTTATGTGAACAATTTATATATATTCCCATTTATAAAGTGCATATATATAAATTATGCACATAAATTTATACACATTTATAATGTGCATGTATGTTCATTGTAGCACTTTCCACAATAGCAAAGACATTAAATCAACCTAGGCACCCATCAGCAGTGGACTGGACAAAGAAAATGTGGTACATGTACACCCTGGAATACTATGCAGCCATAAAAAAGAATAAAATCACGTTTTTTTGTAGCAACATGAATGCAGCTAGAGGCCATTATCCTAAGCAAATTAATGCAGGAATAGAAATTCAAATAGTGCATGTCTCACTTATAAGTGGGAACTAAACACTGAGTACACATGGACACAAAAAAGGGGATAACAGGCCGGGCACAGTGACTCATGCCTGTAATCCCAGCACTTTGGGAGGCCAAGGCAGGCAGATCATGAGGTCAAGAGATTGAGACCATTCTGGCCAACATGGTGAAACCCCATTTCTACTAAAAATACAAAAATTAGTTGAATGTGGTGGTGCGTGCCTTTAGTCCCAGCTACTCGGGAGTCTGAGGGAGGAGAATCACTTGAACCCGGGAGGCGGAGGTTGCAGTGAGCCATGATCGTGCCACTGCACTCCAGTCTGGTAACACAGCAAGACTCTGTCTCAAAAAACAAAAACAAAAACAAAAAAACGGGGGGACAACAAACACCAGGGCCTAGTTGAGGGTGCAGGTTAGGAGATGAAGACTGAAAAACTACCTACTATGCTCACTATCTGGGTGACAAAATCATTTGCACACCAAATCCCAGTGACCTACAACTTACTCATGTAACAAACCTGCACATGTGCCCCCTGAACCTAAAATAAAATATGGAAGGAAAAACAAGTAAAGAGCTATAACATTGTATTGCACTCTAAAAATTAGAGGGAACAGAGCAGCTTAATTACAAGTGGTCAGTTTTTCAGCTCTATATTCTTACGCTTGTTATGAGATCAATAAAAATTATTTCCTGATTTTCTAGTTCTAAACATGCCAAGAAAACAACTGCCCTAACCTGGTATGCTAACATCAATAACTCGTAATTATGTTCTCAATACTGTAATACAAGTGTACAGTAGCCTGAAAAAAGAAATTTCTTTCATAGATATATACAATGAAAGTCACATATTTCCCTAGGAATGATGTTTTTTCATATGAAGTCAGCTGGCTAAATAACAACAATAAAAAAGGCTGAGCACCACCCAGTTTTCATTAATAACCAGTATGTTCTACAATGATAACGCATGACAAAAATACCTTTGTTGCACAGGTAGCTTCTATGTGTTTCAACTTCAACCTCTGGCAAAGCCATCAAGTATGCAGTTTATCTTCAGTTCTTCCCTGGCTTGGTGGTAATATTTGCCTTCACATACTCAATGACCCTCTGCGCTCTTTAATCCCTCAACACCCTTAAAAAGCAGAAAAGCATCTGACTTTTGGTCACTCATATGTACAAATTATACTGTAGCTGATATTCATTCATACTAAATAATTAACCTCAGTGGGCATTTCTATTTTAAGTGCCTTTATAACTAACTGAAAAATAAAGCCTTGTTTTCTTTGTTAGAAAGTTTGAGAATCAGTAAGGAGGCAGAGGTAGTGGGATGGGGCAGGGGCACATGAGGCCTATTCCCTAGTCCTAAAGACAAATGCCTATTAGGGCGACTTGTGATATTACAGGTGAGAAGGAGAATGAATGGTCCATGGTCTGTCCTGCAGAAGTCCTGTCTTCTGGCATAGCAAGGGTTTCTTTCCTTTCTCGTGGGCTTCTTTGAATCAACCATCAGCCCCTCCCTGTTGACTGTGAGCTGGACCCTTTTGCCAACCACTCTATACCAACCCAACTCAGTCTCACCCTCCACCTCTCCACACCAACCCAACCCAGTCTCACCCTCCACCTCTCCACACCAACCCAACTCAGCCTCACCCTCCACCTCTCCACACCAACCCAACTCAGCCTCACCCTCCACCTCTCCACACCAACCCAACTCAGTCTCACCCTCCACCTCTCCATACCAGCCCAACTCAGTCTCACCCTCCACCTCTCCACACCAACCCAATTCAGTCTCACTGTCCACGTCTCCACACCAACCCAACCCAGTCTCACCCTCCTTCTCTCTATACCAACCTAAATCAGTCTCGCCCTCCTTCTTCTTTCTGCTTGAACACTCGTAGAAGCTTAAGAATATTTTGATTTCTAGCATAAGTGATACGCTTGAAAAACATTTAAAAACATTTGAAACTATAACCAAAGCCACTCCCCCTCCCCTTCTATCTAGATGTTCTGAAGCACATCCCTATAGACATCCTTATGATTTTTCTGAGTTTATAAAATCTCTGACAAAGAGCATTCTCACTGGAATGACCTTCTTCAGTGAGCGCTATTGTGATGCAGTAAAAACACCAGTCTAGTGACAATGAGCAAAACTTTATATATTTTACAGACTTGGGATAAAAGGAGAAAAAAGTCAGTTTATTAATATTTTACTTTGCCTTTTATTATCTGATGTAGTAGCTGTCAACAGTGGTATATACATATAGCCTTGTACATAAGAGGTGCTAAATAAATATGTATTGAATGCAAGCATGGGAGTCTGGTCAGTGACAGGAAACTAAGAATTTAATCTGCATACCATGTTGTCCACAGTAAAGTGTCATCTGGGTGCCTGATGGGACTCTTTCCAGCTCTGTCTGCCAGCCCATAATTGGCACACAGTGGGGCCACTGGTCAGCAGAGAGCCATCTTCTTCTTTACATTTAATTTTATTTTTTGAGACAGAGTCTCACTCTGTCACACAGGCTGGAGTGCAGTGGTGCGATCATGGCTCACTGCAGCCTCAACTTCCCAGGCTCAGGTGATCCTCCCACCTCAGTCTCCCGAGTAGCTGGGATTACAGGCACGTGCTACCACACCTAGCTAATTTTTGCGTTTTTTTTGTAGAGATGGGGTTTTACCATGTTGGCCAGGCTGGTCTTGAACCTTTGGGCTCAAGCGATCCTCCCACCTGAGCCTCCCAAAGTGCTGAGCTTACAGGCATGAGTCACTGTGCCCGGCCTGGAGAGCCATCTTCTAACAGGGGCAGGAAACCCTGTTGGCTCTGGGTTGTTCTTAAATCCTGATCGTGCCTCACCCGCAGTTTGACTTTGACCCCTACCAAGGTCTCAGCTCACTTAGTTTCAGGCCGAGCTCCTCACTGGGCCCTACATGGACTCCCTGGCATGACCTCTGAGTCTATAGGTGATGACCTCTCTTCTTACTTCCTGGTCCAAACAGAGCTGTTTGAATGGCTGTCCAAAATAAAATCATAGGCTTAAGGAACTCATCCAAAGCAACTGCTCATTTTACTTAGAGTACCTTATTTATTCATTCTCTTCTATTTAAATTCAAGTAGGAATTAAAGATGAAGAAGATTTTTGGAAAATCTGGGAATATGGAATGCAGAATGATGAAGTCAAGAGGATGATTCACAGATTAAGATGCTATACTTATAAACAAATCTTTAAGGGAAACCAAATGTTATCATTGTGTGTAGGTGAGTGTCAAAAACAAATGCTGAAAAATTGCAAACAATTGGCCCAGCACTGGCTTACTACATGGAAATGCACCCTCGCTGCTGCCTCCTCACAGACTCACACTCAGTATTAAAACTCACACAAGAACAACTGCTAATTAGATTGAGAGACAGCAGGGGCGGGGCAAACTGTCAGGTCTTCACATTGTCTACCCTTTCTATTTTTGCCTCTTTTAAGAGCCTTCAAAAGGTTAACATTCAACACTATGGTAAATTAAAGCCCAGCCATCAGACCTCCATAGCCAAGGAAGAAGTTAGCAAAGCATAACAATCTTGACTACAGCAAATACTATGCAAATGCTTTGGTTTTGGTATATGCAAAGTGGTCCTGGCAAGAGACATTTAATGCCATGTACTTCATTATTAAAGCTCAAAATGATCTCTCATGGCCTTTCTTGGTCTGGTGACTTCAATCTCATACCGAAGCATTGTGCTTTTCTCAAAATATAAAACCGGTTTGGCATTTAAAAAAGCTATTCTGTTTTCCATCCCAACAGGATTCTCTGAGGTGGTAAGGGTACCAGGAAAAGGGAGGGTAGGTAGAAAAGCCATTCTTACCATGACCGTAGGTAGAAGCAAAAGGGGGATTTAACATGACCCAGATCCTAAAGATTCTTGGAAGCACCTACATGCAAAAGAATTTAGCATGAGGAATTCTTTTCTGGAGACAGGGATGCTAGCTGAATTAGTGATGGACAGGTTATGATGGTATTGTCCGTCTGGAGAGGTATTTCCAGCATCAAATCTTGGCTGCTGCTTTTTCCATTTTCTTTGTTACTACAAGTCACACTATACTGTCACCCATCATTTCTCCCAGGATGCTTCCTACAACTGTTGGTTTACCATCTTAGGCTGCAATAATGCTTGTGAATCCATTTCCTACTGATGTTTACCCTGAGTTTTTCCAACCATTTCCTCAAGGCACCTGGAGGTCCTGTGAAACATATGTCGGAACACCCAGTGATAACGATCTCCCTTTGCTTCCAGCAGGCCGGGCACTGTCACTTTACATACTTTTTGACAGTCGCTATGGTTCAAAACTATTCCTAAGAATACAGAATAATGACATAAGGAAAGGCCATAGAGAAATAAGCAATCTGCACTGCACACACACAACTCAGGATCAGGTGACACATCACTCAGTAGCTGAGGGCATTTGTGGTTTTGGGCTTTGAGGCTTACTGTGTGAGGGAAACTTCCAGGTTGCTGTGCTGGCTCCAATCAGCTCAGAGTACGAAACAGCACTTGGAGCATGGGAAAACTTGATACGTGAAGTAGTTGTAATATACTCTTTTGTGATAGTACATTTATGTAGGTGCATATGTATATATACATCCACACATATACATTTTTTGAAGAAATATTTCAGTGATCAATAGCATTGCAATGAATCAGTGCTACAGGGTATGTAGGAAGATGTGGCTAGATACATAAGCTGGTATGGATTCTAGGTGTAAACATCTGGAGGGAAGGGACTGCATCTTATTCTTCCTAACATCTTCAGCACCTGGACAGTCTTGGTACATCACAGAAGCTCAGGAAATGTCTAGTGACTAAATGAACGACTGCATGGCCATTGCCACTGCGGCTGTGTCAAAGCCACAGAATGACCGCAGTGGTATATAAGCCACCAATAATATATGGAAGCCTGATAATTGCTCTCCTGGAACTTATGGGGGCAAGTTAGAAAGAAAGTAGGAACTTTGGGGTAAGAGAAAAGAATACCATTGGATTTTACTTTTTGAAACATTCTTTTAATTTTAGGTTGTGAAGGCTCTTATGATGTGAGCAACAAATTAAGAATACTAAATATCACTAAAGCTTTCTAATTAAATTCAGGGCACAGCTGATCTGATATATATTTACATGATGTATCATTGATACTGAGCTGTATGATATATATTTACATTATGTATCACTGATATTGAGCTGCATGGTAATCAGAAACACACAAACAATTCATGTAATCACTGTAATTAATCAGGGGTTTCTATAGTCGAACATAGGTGGGTTGGTCATTTCCTCCTTTGTGTTAGTTCTCCATTTTCTTTAACCATGTAAATCTGTTTCCCACTTATACCCTGAAATTCTTACTCCTAAAAAGACTAGAGTCCCGATGCCATTCTAATAAGTTCCCCTGCCTCTGCTTCCTGTGGCTCCCTCCTCCCTACACCCTTCCCACTTATCTCCCTCTGTACCCCATCTGAGAATTCCCTTAGCAGTGCCAGTCTTGGGAGGCCTGGGAGGTTGAGGGCTTTAGGCAGCACAAACTCTGAGACATGAAGTTGCATATGTTTGGCCATGGGAGCCGTGGCTTGGTCACCAGGCAATGCTGAGAATCATACAGAAGGGAGAGGGAAGAACACTATGTGAAGAGACTCTAGATTAACCCAGGGTCTTGGGCTGAACTAGGGTGAGTAGGGTGGCACCAGACCTTCCTTGGTGTCCTCCACAGCCTGCACTATCCTCTCTTGCATTATTATAATTCTTTATGACACTTAGGAATTTTTTCATGTCTGTCTCCCTCTACTACATGATTGCACCCCAAGACCTAACGCAGTGTAATGTTCTAGTTCTGTAGTCATGTGAGGTAGCTTAACAGAACCCTGGTTTCCAGAAACACACTTTATACCCAATTTTTGACTTATTCTGTCATGTCTTAGCATTATTTTTTGGGATGAAGAAGTTTAACATAGATAGAGTTTGAGGATAGGCATCTGTAAGAGACACATTTTATTTTTTTTATTTATTTATTTATTTTTTTTGAGACTGAGTCTGGCTCTGTCGCCCAGGCTGGAGTGCGGTGGCCGGATCTCAGCTCACTGCAAGCTCCGCCTCCCGGGTTCACGCCATTCTCCTGCCTCAGCCTCCCGAGTAGCTGGGACCACAGGCGCCCGCCACTTCGCCCGGCTAGTTTTTTGTATTTTTTAGTAGAGACGGGGTTTCACCGTGTTAGCCAGGATGGTCTCGATCTGCTGACCTCGTGATCCGCCCGCCTCGGCCTCCCAAAGTGCTGGGATTACAGGCGTGAGCCACCGCGCCCGGCCGAGACACATTTTAAATGAAGGAAACAGCCTGAGAGGAATCAGCAGTGTTTGCGAGCGTGGGAGTTTACAGCAGAGACAGCACTGGGATGAAAGTTGAAGCCTGCATTTCAGCCTAATGTGGCCCATAACTCTCTGTGTGATGCCAGACAAGTCATTTCATCTTTCTGCACATTAGTTTCTTCATCTTCAAAATGAAAAAAAAAAAAACAGACTAAATTAATTCTAGCTCTAATTTTTTTCCTTTGACTCTTCTATAATTTACTTCAGTTTTGGTTTACAAGTCGCCAGGGATCAATTTGAAGAAAATGGAAAGTTAGGTTTAAATAATATTTTTATATGATTTTATTAAAGTTTAGCTTTTCTTCAAATTGGTTCACTAAGATTTTAAAGTTAAAAACATTTTTTGAAAGGCAGCTTGATGTCATGGAAAAAACATTTTATCAGGAATTACAAGCTGACTTTTGATCCTCGTTCTGGCACTAACTGGTGAAGTGGTTTTGGCCAAAATGACTTATCTTCTCTTAGTTTTCTTCACCTAAAAAAATGAGGGGAACAGTTGGCAGAAATGTAATTCAAGTACACTATGTGGTTCTGCTGATTGATAATATTTTATTTAGTTATTATAATGTGAAATCTGAACACTAGTCTAATGAAAATTCTACTATGAATTTACTGGGGTAAATGCATATCTGACATTGGGATAGGGAACAGGAATAGGGAGATATTAAGTGTGTATCATATGTAGGGATGGGAAGTGAAAGAGTGCTCAATCCTGAATGTCTATGGTTGAAGTAAAACGACAATGCTAAAATGGATAGAAGAAACATAAGTGTGCTATTTAGAGACATGGGGGCAAAAAATAAACCAGCAACAAGAGTTGAAAGTGTTTGCACCTGAGCTGTTTTTCATAACAAGTCTTATACATTTAATTTTAAAAACTATGTCCATACGTAATTAACATAATTAAGATAAAGTTTTAAGTGCCTCCCTTTCTTCCTTACCGGTTAGTCTGCATACCTGCCTGTAGTTTATTTAACAAGCCCTGACTATGAATCAGGCACTCTGCTAGATGCTGAGGATACAAAGCCCAGTGAGACCTGGTTCTCCACTTCATGGAGTTTTCAGCCAGAACTGGGAGGGGATCTGCACTCAGTAATTAGTGCAGGGAGCAGGTGGGATCCCCAGCCAGGGGTCAGCACAATAGGGTAGTGGAGCAAACCAGAAGAGCTCCTACCCCAGAGGCAAGGAGTCAGGAGAAGAGTCAGAGAAAATTTCCTGGAAGAAGTAATGTTCAAGAGGAATCTTGAAGAACGAGTAAGAATGAGTGCAGGAGGCTAGAGATTTCCGGCAGAAGGAATAGCAGAAGGGTGTGCTGAGTTAGAAGTGATGAAGTGATAGCTTATTAATCCATAAAGAGCCCCTTGTCTGTGATCCTACAGCTCTTGTTACAGCACCCAGAATAACCTTCGTGCCTGATACATATTCATTGAGGTTTATGATAACAAAATAGCTCATCTTAAAACCCACCCATTGCAAAATCAAAGTAGAATAAACCAATCAGAGCACACCAAGATTTGTGTGAAAATCCCAATAAACAGAGAAGTTAGAACTTATCACTGCTAAATGTATTCTTCCTTATTAAAAACATCAGGGAGAAATGTGTTTACCATTATGGTACCGATTCACCAGTAATTGGTATGCACATGTATAAAAAACAAACAAATTAACAATCCAGCTCAATCTTTAAGTATACATACTTAGAATTTTTATTATGTAAAACTCTTCCTCCCTATCTTCTTCCCCCACAATCATGCCATGTTGTAATAGTACATGATGCAGTTGTTGTTATTGCTGTGTTTGTCTCTGTCTTTTTAAAGACAATCTCAGTTGTAAAAATAATTTAACTGCAAAAACCCTAAAATTGCAAAGAAGCAGTATCATGCATGGCAGCGGGCTGGAAACCAGGTGACTTGTTCTAGTTCTAGTTCTACCACTTATGAGCTATGAAACCTCATACAAGATTCAAACCCTCAAAATCTTGGTGTTCTATTCTCTTAAATAGTAGTAAGTACATTCACCCCCATGGAGTGGTGAGGTTCAAATAAGAAACAAACCAGTGTGCGACTCTAAAAAAATCCTTAATCTCTTTGGATTTCAGTGTCTGCATCTACAGAATGAAGGGAGTTGCATGCAGACATAACCCCTTATGATATTTCCAGCTTGAAACCTGTTTATATCTATGTAAAGACAGTTTGAAAAAATGTAAACTACCATTCATATATATGATGCATTAAAGAATTATTTTAAATAAAGCAGAAGAAAGGGAGAACTCATTCTATTTTTTTACTATAAATTTTTGTACACTCCTACCATATCTATGACTATTTTATTTGTTAATGTACTTTATAACTACCAACCACCTGAAACCATGGAAGTGAATGAAGTTCCCTGAAATGCGAATTTAGAGTGAAAAGGGCTCAGGGGAGAAATGAATCAGTGAAGGAGAATGAGAAGAAGCAGACAAGAGGGAAGCTGAGAGGAGACTGGGATTATCATGGAAGCCATGAGAAGACTGGGTTTCAATGAAGAGGGAGTGTGCTAAGTTAATGCAACTCAGGGCTAAAGAAGATGATGAGTGAAAGGGCCCTCTGAATTTAGAACATGGAAGTTACTTGTGACTTCAGCAGGAGCAATTTTGCAGATGGAGGAGGCAGGGCCCTGTTGGAATAAGAGGTGAGTGAATGGAGGTCCGAAAGTAGTCAGTGCATGTAGATAATCCCTTTATGAGGCTTTATTATAGAAGGGATTAGAATTACATGAATTAGAGTGATAGGAGGTGAGATCTGTGGGGTTCAGAAAAATATTAGAGCATGTTTAAATGCTGATGGGAAGAATCCATAAGGCAGAGAAAATGTGATCCCAGAGAAAAAGGTGTCAAAGGACAGAGTCAGTGCCTGAACAGGAGGGAGGAAAGGCCTTTGAAAAGAGACAGGAGAGGCTGGTACAGCTGCAGATGGGCTTGCAGAACTGAGCTTGGGAAGTCAAAGGAGCTCCCTTCTGGTATCTTCTATTTTCTTTGAGAAGCATAAGACTGGAATATTGTCTGAGAATGTAGGTGACGGTAGTTTGAAGTTTGAAAAAATGAAGACTGAACAAAAGTCATTATGGAGATTGGGCCCAAAATCCTTTTTTTTTTTTTTTTTTTTTTTTAGCTCAGAAGAATTTTTAAATTTCTAAACACATTCCTTTAAATGAAAGTTTTGTGGAGCCTAACCATCTTTTTGGAAATTATTAAGTGCTAGATAGATGTGAAAAAAAAGTAAGGAGGCTAAATCAGTGAAACCTAAAGCCACATTTTGGACAAATTGCAAGTATTTGAACACGGGGAAAGCCATCCTGCAAATGATACCCCTCAGAAGTTGCTCCTGAATTTCCCAAACAAAAGATGCTTTCATTTATCTGGGTGCTCAGAGCTCTCTGTCCTTTCCATATTGTCCTTTGTGCTGCATCAGTCTTAATCCACATACGCTTTCTCCACCTGCTAACCTGTAGGCACCTTAAAGGCCAAAGCCCATAGTCCATAGCTGAATTACACGGTGTGTCTTTCAAGAAACGCTACCTTCGAAATGGTTATATAAATAATATGTCAAAGAAGAAATGTTATCTGATTTATACAAATTGGCTTTATACACACCGAGGAAGACTCTCACGGCATAAAGTGAGGCATCTTTGTAAGAACAAAGGGTTTCATTGAGTACCCATGGACACAAAGAAGGGAATGACAGATGATGGAGCCTATGTGAGAGTAGGGGATGGGAGGAGGGTGAAGATAAAAAAACTACCTGTTGGGTACTACACTCACTACCCGGGTGAGAAAATAATCTGTACACCAAACCCCAGTGACATGCAATTTACCTATGTAACTCACCTGCACGTGTACTCCTGGAACCTAAAATAAAAGTTGGAGGGGGGAAAAAAAGAACAAAGTGTTTCCAGAAACATCAGCATAACAAACGGGTGGGCCACGCTTGGAAGCAACGTGCTCTTTATGTGGGTCACATCACTGCTCTAGTTTACCATTTCAAGAGAGCCCTATGTAGCCTAGCAAAGAATATTCAAGGAAATGAAACAACTCCCTCCCCCGGCTCCTATTCTTCTTAGATACAAAAGACAGATAATTATCTAGAGTGTTTCTCAATATGAACAAAATGGAAAAGTGACCTTTGAGTCTGTGACAGTCTATTCACGTCAGTGTTTTTAGCAGGAGCAAAGCAATGTCCAGGCTTAGGGAATGCCCACAGGAGCCAACTTCTGCTCTCCCTCACGTTACACAGACCATAAATAAAGAGAAATAGTTTTAACAGGCAGCCAGACCCAAATAGCTCATAGGCACCTCCTGGGAGTGATAAAATACTCCTGCTGGTAGACTTACATAAACCAAGATGCAATGACATTTCTAAGGATATTCTCCTTGCTTAATAAACCTGAATGTTTTAAGCCTGAAAGATGGCTAGACTATGAGGGGAAATATATCAATCCAGCAAGAAAAAGCAATCATTCAGAGTGTTGGTAGATCAGCTGAAACATACAGGAGATCAAATTCAGTGATTTAAAAATCACGTGCTTGCTAGTTAAAATGCCCACTTCTAGCTTTTTACCCATTTTAAAACACACTAAAAAGTTTTACCTAGTGATTTAGTTGCTTAATGCTAACACTGGGGCTTCTATCCAATCTCTGACTTGTTTATGTTCAAAATAGAACATACAATACATTTCAAAGTCCGAAACTCTTTACAGATTCATCTGTTGTTCGATGGCAACTAACAACAAAAAAAGCATTTTACTTTATCAGACAATAAGTCAATCCAGTTGTTCATCCTGATTGTAATAAAATCTTAGAGGCTTTTTTGGAAAGTGATATTTCCAATTTATTAAAGCCAAGTACCCAAACCACTGTTTTGTTTGATTTTAAAAGAGTAAGACAAAAACAAACAGGACAAGATAAACACAAACTGGCAGAAGATTGTGGAATCAGTCTGAGAAGTCCTCCTATCCTGTCCTGATTTCCGATAACCACTGGGCGTAGGAGAACTTGCTAAAACTGCAAAGCACACATTCTATTCTAAATGACCCTTGTTTTGCTCCTCCTTTTAAAATCTTCAAGCACGCACCCTGAATGAAGACAAAGGATGAGGAGGACTGGCAGGAGAGTTATATTGTCTGTGGGCAAGATACGGCTAGCAGGGCTGGAGTGTTAGATATGGGGAGCATGGCTGGGAGTGTTTTCTGGGAGAAAGGATGTCCTAGGATAAACAACTAGAGGAAGAATTGCGGTGCTTAGAGCAAAAAGGCAATCTTAAAAATAAAACAAAACCCATTAAAACTAATATATTAATTTATGACAACTAATTACTTTCCAAAGCATTTAGAGAGTTGATGGTTTTTCAGAAAATTACAATGCTAGTCCCAGTCAGGTAGATTATTTCACTTTGAAATCTCTTTAGAAATGTAATGCCTGGGTAACTTGCCTAGGGTCATACATAGTATGTCTGGAGTTCTTTGGAATTCTGACTCTCCATATGTGTACTGGCTCAGCATTTTGGCAAACAGTTATTATAATGTCTACTAATGGTGAGGGGCCAGTACTGCTGAGGTGCTCATTATTAGTTTTAAGACAGCTGCTCTGCTCTTATTTATTAAGAGACACCAAGGGAATGATGTCTCCCCTGACAACCAGAGGAGCTTAGGTAGGGAGGCAGCTGTGCTCATTTGTATTCATACTGCATGATGTTCTTGAATGCGTTATAAGTTTATAATGCAAAGAAGATTTTTATGAAAAAAAAAAAAAAACAAACCAGTATGTGGGAGAAGTGGAAAACCTTTCCTTGGTATGCACATGTTTTATATGACCAAATATTCTGAATTTACATTTCTAAAACACCAGAGAGATTCTACAAATCTATCTTCTAAATAAAATAAGACGAATGGAAATCAAATGACTAATAACCAGTTGGTCATATGTCTTGCTGTGCCTACAATAGTTCTGGTTAATGCCTGTTGTCTCAGCATAATTATTAAAATGACTCCTTTTAGTCTCATCAGTAGAATTCTATGATCACCCTATAATAACTGAACATGTAGACACAACCCAGCCTCTTGGAGGAGTTAATTACTCCATTTAGGTGTTGAATTAAACTCTGTTTCTTGGCAGCAATCACCAAGGGCAACAGTGAGTTATGCACATCTCACCATTTGATAGAAGCAAGCATACATGCTTGCCTATAAAGTGCTTAAGACCATGGTAACAGCATTTTTGAAAATGTAGACCAGGCGCAGTGGCTCATGCCTGTAATCCCAGTACTTTGGGATGCTGAGGCAGGCGGATCACGAGGTCAGGAGTTCGAGACCAGCCTGGCCAAAATAGTGAAACCCTGTCTCTACTAAAAACACAAAAAATTAGCCAGGCATGGTGGCAGGCCCCTGTAATCCCAGCTGCGCAGGAGACTGAGGCAGGAGAATCACTTGAACCTGGGAGGCGAAGGCTGCAGTGAGCCGAGATTGTGCCATTACATTCCAGCCTGGGTGACAGTGAGGGATTCCATCTCAAAAAAAATAAACAATAAAAAAAAAAAAAGAAAAAAGAAAAAGGAAAAAGCAGAATCTTTTGAATTTTGAAATAAAAAAGTCCACAGTTTGGCCAGGCTTGGTGGTTCACATCCATAATCCCAGCACTTTGGGAGGCTGAGGTGGGTGAATCACCTGAGGTCAGTCAGGAGTTTGAGACCAGCCTGACCAATAAGGTGAAACCCCATCTCCGCTAAAAATACAAAGATTAGCCAGGCATGGTGGCAGGCACCTGTGGTCCCAGCTACTCGGGAGGCTGAGACAGAATTGCTTGAACCTGGGAGGCGGAGGTTGCAGTGAGCTGAGATCGCGCCACTGCACTCCAGCCTGGGCAACAGAGCAAGACTTCATCTCAAAAAAAAAAAACAAGAAAACAAACAAAAAAAAAGTCCAAACTTTCGAATTTTGTCTTGAAAAGTAACAGATAAATTTTCTGGGACCTGCTTTCACAGTGATTCTTTATTAAAAGTTAGAGCATTATACATAATTTTCAGCTTTTTAAGGTCCTTCTATAGACTCTAGGAGAAGGTGGTCCTGACAGCTAGGATCACTTAGCCCCAAATGCTGCTCAGCCTCAAGTTAATTCTGCTGTTGGTCCACTCTCTTCTCATCCACTTATTGTCTAAACTGCCTTTTCTCCTGGGAATCAGCCCTCCACCTCACATTTCCCTTCTGGTAACTGGGTCCCAATTTGGTTCCCTACGGCATGAACCTATATTTTGTTTCCTTGCCTTTTCCTTTCTCTGTTTAGGAGTCTGTGTGATCCTGAACTTTTCTGATCTGGACTCCCAGCCATTGCCAGTCATCACCCTCCTCACTCTCCATTTTGCTATCAAGGACTTTTCATCTCTGAATAGCTGTCACTTAGTACAATGCCTGGTGCATAGTAGATCCTCAATAAATAGTTGTCGAAGGAATCAATAATGAATGAGGACTGAAGCTTCCTTCTCATTGACTAGAGCTGGGTTTCCTTCCAAGTGCCACTTCCACCCTGGCTCTTTCCACTATTAACAGGGCTTAGGGAGCTAATGTTGTTTGCATATGTTAGTCTTGGATGAGTTCACACAGCCACAGAGCTTGATGAATGCCAGTGTAGTTGGTTGGTGTGTCCCTAATGGGGCAGCTGCCTCGGGCTGTACAGGGTGGGTCTCGGCTGAGGCAGTGTGAGTGGGGCTGAAAGTCACACAATGCTCACATCGCCAACACCAGGCTCTAAAGAGGGTAGCCAAAAGAAAGCAGCTCTTTCTATTTTCTAACCGGTTGGCCCAGAGAGGTCCCACTTTGCAATCCATCCTCTCGGTGGGAGAGCCTTTTTCTAATTTCATACAGTAGCTCATTTGTGTTGGAAGAGGCCCTAGTAGGGCTAACACTCCCACAAGGAAACATGGTAAGTGAGTTTTTGGCAAGTGCAGCTCTTAAGGAGCAAGCATCTGTGAAGGACTGAATCCACTATCTCCTTTCCTCTTATTATAGGTAAAACCCAATATCTTTCTCCTGTTAAGTTCACACAGACAGACTTCATCAGAATTTAAGGGCAACAATTTTAGCATAGTAGCTGACTACCCAGATTTTTTTTTTTTCAATTGTGCCATTATATTAAAGCAATTTTTCCCAGGGAAGCGAGGTGAACCCTCTTAGCTTGGAAGAACCCTTGGCTCTTTCAGAGGCTTTCTTCATACGAGCCTCTAATCTACCTGTGAGACCTAGGCATCTTGTACCCAACAAAAACAAAACAAAACAAAACAAAACAAAACAAAACAAAACCAGAGTGGAGAGAGGCAGTTTGCCTTGCCCATATACACTTCTCTAGGATAATTAAATATATATTTTGTCCAGTCTTAGCAAACATGTACAGCAGGTCCTTGAATAACATTTTGTTCAAAGGCATTTCATTATAAAGTCAATGAGAAAAAAACACAGATTCCCGGCCAGGGCCACTGTCTGTGTGGGGTCTGCACGTTCTCCCTATGCCTGTGTGTGTTTTCTGTAGCTACTCTGGTTTCCTCCCACATCCCAAAGCTGTGCACTTTAGGTTAACTGGTGTGTCTACATGGTTCCAGTGTGAGTGAGTGAGGGTGTGTGAGTGCGCCCCACGAGGCGGGGGATGGCCTCCTGTGCAAGATGTGTTCCCAGGAGCCACCACAATAGGCTCTGGCTAACTGCAGCCCTGAACTGGAGTAATTGGGTAAATAGTTATCTTACTTGTTTTCATTAAATGTATGCATAGCTTACATTGATTTCAGTGTTTACTATAAGGAGTGTTTTGGGTTTCTATTTAGAAGTTAGGTGATTTTTTTGTGACCAGAAATAGGCTGTAGGAACTTAACACTTGTTTATCTCAATTAGCCTATGGTAAAACTGGTTTCATTATTTATTGTTTCATTTAAAGTTTCCAAGAATAGTACAGTTTCCAAGAACCTGTTGACTATGTTAAGTGAGGACTCACTGTATTACTGCTACTCAAAAATTTCCTCTAACATGGTTAAAAGCACAGACATTGGAACCAGTTTCCTTGAATTCAAACCCCGTCCTTGACACTTATTAACTGTGTAAGGCACTTCATCTGTAAAACAAGGATAGTAATGGCACCTACCTCATAGGGTCACTGTGGGGGTTAAAAAGGTTAAATTCACATTATTACTTAAGATAGTGCCTGGCCATACTAAGTGCAATATGCATTAGCTATTATTACTATTATTTTAGGAGAGTGAAAAAGGTACTGCTTAGTACAAAACATTCATTTTTCAATAGAGATATGCCAGGTATGTATCATGTTAATATTAGCTTTGGGAAAAAATAACTCCGGATTTTCATCAAGGATATTTTCTGAAGTTTGGGTTGTATGAGAATTATACACTCTGTCCAATTCTTATAATAACACTCATGATCTGCTGTTCATTCATGACCTCACTCAGGAAGTTCAGTTTTGCTACAAATATTACAAATACCAAACTGATGTTTCCTAACTCACTCAGTGTTCTGCCCAGATGGCGGCAGGCCCCTTTTTATGGCTCTGGCAGCTGAAATTAGGACTTGATTACTTCTGAACTCCTGAAAACATGTTTGCTCTCAGTTGCAAAAGAGGTGGCATGAGAGTGACTCAAAACATTTCCAGTATCATGACTGTTCCAGGAAAGACTTGAGAGAAATGGATACCTTAAAAAAATGAGAATAAATGTGCTGAAGTGCCAAGGAAAAGGCAGTTCTCTGTCTACTAGCTCCAATTTAGGATTTGCACTTCAATCTATTATACTTGCTCACTTCTGAAATTAAAAATCTTTTTTTTTTTTTTTTAATCACATAGTATCAGATGTGACTTTTCCACTTACTTTTATTTTTCTAAGTGCATCTGAAAGAAGAAAGGTATTTCCTAGAGGGCAAAGAAGAGAATGTATACGATTTTTCTTCTCACTTAAGATTCTTATCAAATTTTCCTGATTTTTTGTTTGTTTGTTTTTGAGATGGAGTTTCGATCTTGTTGCCCAGGCTGGAGTGCAATGGCACAATCTAAGCTAACCACAACCTCCACCTCCTGGGTTCAAGCGATTCTCCTGCCTCAGCCTCCCAAGTAGCTGGTATTGCAGGCCTGTGCAACCACGCCCAGCTAATTTTGTATTTTTAGTAGAGACAGGGTTTCCCCATGTTGGTCAGGCTGGTCTTGAACTCCGGACCTCAGGTGGACTGCCCGCTTCTGCCTCCCAAAGTGCTGGATTACAGGTGTGAGCCACCACTCCCGACCAAATTTTCCTGATTTTTATGTGTAGGGTTGAACAATGGAACCTAATCTGAATCATTCATTCATTCATGGATTCATTCAGTGAGTAATGATGATGAGTGACTACCATGTGCCTGTGCCCTGATGTTTACAGTCTAGGCATTTTACACATACCACTGCTGATATTCATAATTCTCCATATTAGGTATTATTTCTACTTTGCAGGACACAAAACTAAGGCTTAGAGATGTATAGCAATATACTCATTATCACATAGTTATTAATTGGAGGAGCTAGGATTGAAATCTCAGTTCATCTCCTTCTAAAACCCAGGTTTATTAGATTTTTTTTTACTACACTACACTGGCTATAAACAATGAATGTATTCTTGATAGTACAGAATTCAATGTTTTATAAAGCATATCATAGTTTAGGAAAGCAAGAAATATGCCTGAAAGGTAAGCATTTTTTCCCTTTTAATATATATCAGATTTATAGAAAGCACTGTACATCAGTAAATAAGACACTAGATTAAAGGGCTAGCATATCTTTCAGAAGGTTAGGAAAACACTGTATTTATGTATGGTCTGAACTGCACCATACCAGGCAATCCTGAACATGATCTGCAGACTCAATGCTTGCCTTGATGGCTCCTGTCTGAAAATGCCACTTACTGGCCACAGGGCATTGGGTATACTATGTCATCTGTTTGAAATTCTGTTTCTTCATCTCTAAAATGGGACTATCATCATTCTATCACATGGGAAGCTACAAAGAGAAAATGGAGAGAGACATGTAGAATACTTCACCGTGATGGGCAGGCTTCAGTACCTTACCCTTTCATCACATATTACACACACAGCTTTCCTAAGAACAGCAGTAAAGCACATCTCTGTTTATCATTTACACAAGAAAAAAGAGCTCCAATGGAAATGCCCCAGAACATGAAGATCACTGACTTTGATGGCCTGCCTGTGGTAAAACTCAGGATATAAATGAGGATCAGAAGTTTTTGGGAGACATTTTCTGGATGTGTCAGGTTTAGGGTGACTGAAGAAGGGTTTGAATAGAGAATCCCTAAACTACAAGTAATCTTCCACTTACGCATATTAGGTAAGGATAAATGAACATTCACATTAACACACAGAGCATGTCTACAAACAAATAAGATTTTCTTAAATACATTAGAACGTGTTCATTTAAAAGACTTATTTGAAAAAAATAAAAAGAATTTTAAAAGGCTGTTGACATTGTCACTCTGAATGCATATATATTTATTTCATTCATTTGACAAATACTTACTGAGTGTCCAGTAAGTTCAGGGCACTGTGCTAGCATTGGGCATATGCTGATACACAAAACAGCAATAGTTTTTTCCCTTCAAAATCAGTTTTGAAGCCATGAGTAGAATCAGTCACAGTATTTATCGCTAAAAGAATTCAAGTCTGGGCCGGGCGCGGTGGCTCATGCCTGTAATCCTAGCACTTTGGGAGACCGAGGTGGGTGGATCACTTGAGGTCCAGAGTCTGATACCAGATTGGCCAATATGGCAAAACACTTTCTCCATTAAAAATACAAAAATTAGCTGGGTGTTGTGATGCATGCCTGTCATCCCAGCTACTCAGGAGGCTGAGGCAGGAGAATCACCTAAACCGGGGAGGCAGAGGTTGCGGTGAGCCGAAATCACACCACTGCACTCTAGCCTGGGCGACAGAGCGAGACATTGTCTCGGAAAAAAAAAAAAAGAATTCAAGTCTGACTGACTAAAGTCTAAGCTCATCATAAAATCCAGATCCCACCAACTAGGAGAAAATATTAAACTCTGCATGTCTTGGAGAATCTACATAGTTAGCAGAGGAGAGCTTTCCTAACACAATAGAAAAATGCCTTTGGACTGTGTCGGTAGTCCCCTCAGTGAAGTGTCTCACGTTTCCTGAGTCTGATCACTGTTAATAATGATGATAAGAAAAGATTTCCTTTTTTTTAGCATTGGAAAAAATCCTACCCAAATAATTTTTGGAAGCTTGAGATTACATTATTTATCTGGTTCAGGTTTTAAAAATATTTCTGATTTTTTTCCTGCCAAAATCCAAGCCCTCTTTCCTCATACAGAACAACCTAGATTTCTGAAATAGTTCTTCCCTTGATATTACTTGGGAGGTGGGCATTATTTCCCCAGAAAAGTAAACAAGGGAATAAAAACAAGGTGACTCAAAGGATGAGGAAGTATGTTTTTGTAAAGAACAAAAGATCCTTTCACAGTATGTCAAAGACTTAACTGTGAACTTTCCCGAATGTAAACACTGTTCAAATGGCAAAAGGAATTTCATCTATGTCTATAAAAGGTCCTGCACAATAGCTCTTGCTTGAAGCTACTTTTGATGGGCAGTAAAATAATCTTTTCCTTCAAATACTTTACATACAGACCTACAAAAACTTTTTCATCTTTTCAGGAGATATACAATTATAATTACCTTCAGAATAGTAATAATAACACATGGAGCACAGTACTGCTAAAGGCAATTAATGTCATAAATTATAAGCAGCATCATTTACGCTTAGAGTCTTCGGGAATAAAGAAATACTTTAAGAGATAATTTAAAATATTAGGCTGATGGTTTCCATTTTGCCTAAGAATTTAAAATTTATAGGTGCTGAGCGCGGTGGCTCACACCTATAAATCCCAGCACTGTGGGAGGCCAAGGCAGGCAGATCACATGAGGCCGGGAGTTCGATACCAGCTTGGTCAACATGGTGAAACCTCATCTCTACTAAAAATCCAAAAATTAGCCGGGCGTGGTGGGCGAGTGCCTGTAATCCCAACTACTTGGGAGGCTGAGGCACGAGAATCATTTGAACCTGGGAGGCGGAGTTGCAGTGAGCTGAGATTGCGCCACTGCACTCCAGCCTGGGTGACGAGTGAGACTCTGTCTCAACAACAACAAAAATACAGGGCAGTAGATTTCTTTAAACAGATTTCGTTATGATTACAAAAAAGGAATACTAATATTTCAAACCAAAAGGAATTATATCAGTTAGCTAAAATAAATATTTAATTTTTCCTATTTTAAAGTTTTACTCTTTACAAACTTCCTAGTTTTAATAATTGTAAAATGAACAGTAGTAAGTATTTAATTACAAGAATATGCCCTATAGTAAAATGCAAAAGAATAAATAGGTTTATTTGTTGTATTTGATGAATAATATATGAATTGTAGTCAGGCAGATAATAATATTATCTGTATTTCTGGTGAGGTAGTTTTACTTTGTGTTTCTTTGTGAACCATTTTAATTAGAGTAGATTTTTTCCATTAGTATTTTGAGTATTGCCCATTTTTGTTTAGTACTGTTAGTATTCATCACAGGTTTATTGTTTTTTTCATTTCCAAAGGTTTGTTGTTGGGGGGTGGGGGTGAGGGGAGAATGTTATTTTTTTCTACTGAAATGCACCTCTAACTTTATAATATCTGGTAATGGTGAAACAGAATTCACTTCTAGTAACAAGACCTAAGTCACAGACTTTCAGAGTTGGAAGAAAATATGCTGGATACTCTAGGCCCACATTCAGCCTCACTCTGAGAGGGGCAGCGTTCCACCACCAGGGGTAGCTTGCACAAGTTAGGTACAAATTTAAGTGATCACTGCAACATGTGTTATGTCTTTACAAAACTGGTTGGGATGGGAAATAATCTAATTCCTTGGACTGTTCGTTCTCATTTATGTGAGTTATGAACATAGTATTAGCCCCTCCCCTTCAAAGAAGGGTCATTATACATACTTAACAAGTTTTCTAAAATTTTAAAGTTAATTCGGTAGTTCTTTATATATTTTAAAATTAGTTCACCATATAATCTTTAATCCATAATCTATAATAGATAATAGGAGAAATCTACAATCTTTCTCCTATTATTGTACTGATTTATTATCATAAATAATAATATTGTATACTTATACACTACTTTACAGTTCACAAAGTGCTCAAACATGTTATCTCATTCGGGTTTTACAACGATCTTGTGAGGTAGATGCTATAGTTAGCTCCGTTTTACAGATGGGGAAATGGAGCTTCGGAGAGATTAAATGATAGCCTAAGATCACTGGATAGAACTTGGAATCAGACTTGGTTTTGGCTACCCGGTTCACAGGTGTTTATTCTATAGCCACAAACTAACAAGTGTAGAAACATGAACCAGGGTGGGATTGATCCCTAGTTGATTCTTTGCCAACCTACGCAATAGTCAGCTAGTGAACAGGGAGCTCACTTACAGATACAAAAGACTCAGCCTGGAAAACACCAAAGCATTTTCCAGCTTTATCATCCCTCTGAGGGACCTCGTAGAAGCTTTAAATAGCCAAATTAATTATACATCCATTTACGGATTTACTGATTCATCAAGAATTTATTGAACTCTGAACAGGTGTCAGGCTCCTAGGTGGGTACTGGGGGTGTCAGCCTAAGTGGGACATACATTCTGCTCTGGGGGAACTTGCCCTTTTGACACATGTCAAAGTCAGAGATCACAGCATGATCTAGGCATAGGGATGCCGAGGAGGGAGGGATGTGTTTTGCAGAGGGTAGACAGGCTGCAGCCAAGAAGGGCTTAGGGAGACATTGGCACACAGCCTTAAAGGAAGAGACACAGAAGTGGGTATGGGCATTCCAGGCAGAGGCCAACGTGAGTGAAGGCGTGGGGTCTGATAATGCATATGTAAGGGGTATGTGGACACTGCTTTAGCTTCATTCTTCTCATTCTTACAACCAGAGGATTTTGCTTTGTCACTCATAAAATGCGTAATAAATATAAACAGAAACCAAAACAACATGGTATTGGTACAAAAACAGATACATAGACCAATGGAACACGTAAGAGAAGCCAGAAACAAAGCCACACACCTACAGCCATCTGATCTTTGACAAAGCCAACAAAAAAAAAAGCAATGGGTAAAGGACTGAGGATTGCCTTGACTATTCAGGCTCTCTTTTGGTTCCATACAAATTGTAAAATAGCTTTTTCTGATTCTGTGAAAAACGACATTGGTAGTTTGATAGGAATAGCATTGTATCTGTAAATTGCTTTGGGCAGTATCTCCTTTATTTTCCCCCTTTCCTTCCCTCTGATTTCAGGACATTCCATTTAAAAAAATTATCTTAGAGTGAGTACATAATAGTGTAGAAAGCAGAGGTATACTGCCCATCTTTTTGGCTTTTGTATTCCAAACCAGGAGTTGGCAAACTCTTTCTATAAAAAGCCACATAGTAAATATTTTAGGCTTTACAGGCCATATGGTCTTTGTTGCAACTACTAAACTGTGCCCTTGTAGTGCAAAAGCAGACACAGATAATACATAAATGAATGAGTGTAGCTGTGTTCAATAAAACTTTATGGACACCAAAATTTGAATTTCATAAAATTTTCATATACCATGAAATATAATTCTTTTTATCAACAACTGATTTTTTTTCCAATTGTTAAAGGTTTTTTTTTTTTTTTTTTTTTTTTTTTTTTTTTTTTTTTTTTTTTT